>NC_091118.1:10405410-10498768 GCF_040183065.1 Periplaneta americana | reverse complement strand
TTAAACCAACCGAGAGAAAAGTAAATCTCACCTTCCAAATCTCAAACTTTGTCTCCGCTACATTAATTCTCGTCTCTTTTGTCGGCTGTATTGTATCTATAAATTTTATAAAGTGTCAAGCCAATATTTCCACAACTTCTTACATTTTACAATTTATTTATTTTTATTATGACAGTAAGAAAACTTAATTGGTTACTGTGGTTGCATGATCAGTGAGCTCTACGCTCGTTTGAAACTCTGAACCACCGGGAATGGTAGCTGCGAATATATTGACTAAGCAGTCGCGGACAGCCGATAAGGGGTGGTCCTCCAGCTTGGGGGTTCGGCAAAGGGCTAACAACCCACAGTAAAAAAGAGCTTGTTACGGAACCCCAACACAAGCCTCGAAATGGGATTGATTCTTTGGCGCGACCACAGCAAAAGAATAAGGTTATGAGATTTGGTACTTGGAATGCCACGAGTCTTTATAGAAGAGGAGGGGTAACATTAGTAGCAATATAACTAGCTACGAGTAGATATAGAATAGACTTTGTGGGACTACAGGAGTTAGGTTAGATGAGAATGGCCTATCACCAATAGGAGATTACTTGTACTATGGGGAAGGAAATAATAATCACCATTACTTGTACTATGGGGAAGGAAATAATAATCACCAATTAGGAACAGGACTTTTTATTCATGGAAAGAGATGAGCAGGGCATGTAGCACGTATAGGTGAATCCAGAAATGTGTACAAAGTGTTATTTGGAAGACTTGAGGGGAAAAAGGCCTTTGGGGAGGCCGATACATAGATGGGAGGATATTAAAATGGATTTGAAGGAGTTGGGATATGATGATAGGACTGGATTAATCTTGCTTACGATAGGGACCGATGGCGGGCTTATATGAGGGAGCAATGAACCTCCTGGTTCACTGAGAGCCATTTGTAAGTAAGTATGACAGCAAGATGGCTTTGTTTTCCATTCATTTTATTAATACATAATAATTTAATTTAAAATGACGGGATAAGGGAATTTAATCTTAACAATACTTCAATTTCATGCATATTAAAGAAGCCTAACCTCATCTATATATTGAATACCTCATACAGTATATTACAGACTACAGTTATGGCTATATTTTAAGAATATTAAACTTATTTCAAAGTTTTCCGTGTATAAAATCTCAAGCAAACAAGAAGTACTAGAAGAACTGGCAAACCTCGCTATCTCGGTTTTGCTAGAGTTCTTTACATTTTCGAAGTATTAATTCTAAAACCGTCCTTTTGCGAAAACGAAACCTCGTTTTGAATTCAAGATCATTATAAAACTCAAAGCGACCCATTACGTTTCGCAAGTAACGCTTTTAGGCGCAAATTTCCTACATTCCAATAACTTTCTTCGCCAGTTCTTCATAAACGTTATTAATTTTTAGGTTAAAACTGACATAAGTCAGGGGTTCCCTTGACTTGATAAAGTTTAACTTATTTCATAACATAAGTCGCACTTGAGTCACTATGAATTGCAATAAGTTCAACTTCATCAAGTCAGACTTTGTAAAGTAAAGCTTATAAAATAAGCACGACTTATAATAAGTACGACTTATTTGGACCGAAATCTGCAATTGAGACGAGATTTAAGTTCGACTTATATATAAGTATGACTTATCTCGACTATGAATACCGGCCTTAGAGCACTATCATACCACCTAAAATGAAACATTACGGTTCCTCTTGAGCAGGAATTTTCTTAACTTGATGAAATCGTGTAAATTCTCTAACTTCTCACTTACTGAATGACATAATTTTCTTAACTTTATCAAATCGTGTAAATTCTGTGACTCCTCATTCACTTGCACACATTTAGTAACCACTTTCATTAACCGCTATTAGAATAATTTGATTTTCTAATAATTTTATGTTAATATCGAACTGGTTCAAAAGATGGACTTTTATGGATATTATTGTGTGGACATTTTGTCACAAGGAAATTGGACATATTTTTAGTACATTTTTGTCTCTGGACCTGTATTTAGTGTGGACATTTTTGTCACTGGACCTAATAATGACTGGACATTAATGTAATGGACATTCTACGATGGACATTATGACCTGCAAGCAACAAATACAATACACAACCTTCATAAAGTTTTAGGATCTTCCAGGATTCAGTCAGATGTGATACTAAATTCTGTACAGATAACGATATTCCTCATTCCATTATGACTTTTATTTCCGCACAGTCAGTAATGTTAACACAAACTGCAGCAAATCACAGTAAATCATCAGAATTTTTCAAAGAATTGTGCGATGTTCTAGAGTCATTGGATATTCCTCTCTGGAAACTAAATAACACAAAACTGACGGTAATTGTGCAATGCAACACCGGACAATCAATTCTTAGTAATTCACATATCATCTTCATCATCCATAACACAGACTGGTTGTTCATGGTACAGCGTGCTGTACTTGTACAAGAGCACAGCAACTCGGTTACCCAATCATTCACAGAATAGAAGTGATAACCACAATAAACCTGAGGCTACAGTGTAAAAGAGAGAGAGAGAGAGAGAAAACAGACAATGACTTATGAAGAAATTATAATCTGCAATGCTGTGAATGCAACACAGAATGAGACAGCAAATTGAAATACAGTGTAATTTTATGTCATTTTCTATTTAGTATGTGTTTGTAAAATATATGTTTTATCTGAGAATACTGGCAACTTACATTAGCCAACTATAAAATATCGGCAGGCGCCATTTGCTAAATCTACGTTGTTTTCCATGGCGTTATATAGAATTCGGTCTTTTTTAACATTTGAAAGTTACACGTAATAAGTTACAATTTTTTTTTTTTTTTTTGCTTCATTGGCTTCTGTTAGATGTATATAGCGACAAACACGTGGTTTTAGTTTGCAGCCATAAATACGTTCATTATAAAAATAGTTCGAAACTTACCGGTATATTCTAACGCATTGTTCTAGGTTCCCCCTCCTATTTTTTTTACAAATGTAACAATCAAGAGGTCCAGGATACAACAATACGAAAAATTACCACTTTCCTAGTAATTCGTCCTGGACCGCTCGCATATTGTATTGGTAACTATGATAAGCGAGGGAGAGCGCTAAAACAATGCATTACAACAGGATACAAATAAGGAAATAGGCCTAAGTAAGAAACTAATTTTATGTTGAAAGTAGGGCCTAGTCTATTTTTGGCTGCAAACTAAAACCACGTGTTTATAAGTATATAAACAGCTCACAAAAGTTAATGAAAGAAAGAAATGTGCCTTCTTTGATGTAGCTTAGGATTTTTTTTTATTATTTTTTTTTTGAGGAACCAAAGCAGAAATATTTATTCAGAGACAGTTTCCCATTTACCCATTGGCGCAGCCACGGAGAGGGGCGGAGGATTAATGAAGCTTGTTTTTCAATTTATGGCTATTATTCATGGTATTATACAACCAGTGATAAAGGATGCAATTTATAGGTTAAATCATTTCGCATGAATGATTGGAAATTATGAACTATTGAACAGTTCCTGGCTTTTGTTGTATGTATTAGCAATATCCTGTCATGGAAATCAAACAGGCCTAAGGAAGATTCATTCACAGTATAGGCTGTAAACGGCCGTGACTTAAGCAGTTTCATGATCTTGCAAGCATGTCTCTCATTTTAGCACCCTTTCCTCTGTCTCTGATTAAAATCTTGGCTGTGCCACTGCCTTTAACGTTACAATGCAAGTAATTGCTAAATATTATTTCGTACACTTCAATCTTATAATCCACGAAATATTTTGTCTGAAAACGGCAACAATCGTTCATATTAAGATCGACCAAATACTTACTTGGAAGGTTAGGAAGACACGAAGTACAGTAACTATTAAAACAAAACGGTTTAACAAATTATTTCTACGATCTCACAACAATCCACGTATTATTGGAAAATACAGGCGACTAATAAAATGTCACACACTAATTCTATTTGAGAACGACTAACATATGCTTCTAATTCACTAAAATTGCCACGTACACAGAAAACTTAGATACAATGCTGCCAACGCTAATAATGTAAAGGAATTTCTATAAAGATAAAATGGAAGAAAACTAGTTGAATAAACTCCAGAACATGGATTGCACCCTTTCCCTCTTACTTCAAAATTCCAACCTTGTGCACACAAAATAAATTACTGGCACTGAAAAGTGCCTTTTCATAAATATAATGATACGCATTCGACAAACGCAGACAAATGTGCTCTTTTTAGTATTTTTAAGACATAATTTGGTAGGTGCAATCCATGTTCTAAAATTTTCGTTAAGTGGACTGAAACGCGATTATTTTTCATTAGTCAAAAGTGTATGGCATTAAAAAGTTACAGGAGACGCTATTAGTGATAATATTTTAGATCTATTATTCACTGGCCTTATATTGGCAATGCACATCGGCTTTTTTTCTTCCACGAGATGGCGAACTCAACACCACATCGTTTTTGTACTAGATGGCAGGACACTTCCTTCAATCAGAGACATCTGCTGCCAAAGTGGCTAGATACTCCAGATTCACAAAAATATCGGTTTTCTACCGGTCTCTAAGAGATAATAGGATAAAAACAAAAAACTAAAAAACGAAATAAAAAAATAATAGGACAAAAATAAAATATTAAAAAAGGAAATAAAATAATTCAAGAGAAAATAATAAAAAAACTAAATACAGTAATAAAAACCAAACTGAAATAATAAAGACCGACAGAAAATAGTAGAAACCCAAATAAAATGAAGATCGTAATTAAAGACTAAATGTAATATTAAAAAAGATAATATAATACAAACGTAATATAATAATAAATTACGAAATTGAAATAATAAGGAAAGAAATACAATGATGAAAAAACGAAAGAAAATAATAAAAAAAAACCTAATAAAATAATGAACCAAAATTTAAAAACAAAATTAAATATTAAAAAAAGAAATGAAATAATGAAACGAAATAAAATGATAAAAATCGGAAAAAAATAATACAACACGAAATTAAATATAACTGGAAAGATATAATAAAAAACTATTACAAAAGGTTGTATAAAAGCTTATATTCTTACAGTCTTACTAATAAATCGTGTATAGTTTTTATACGAGACTTATGCAGAGTTGAGACAGAAAACGTTACTAATAAACCGTGAATAAGCTATGGACGTATAAACAGGCTGTAACTATACAATGGGAATTGCTTTGCAGTAGTTATATACACGAAACTCCTTGTTTAAGCATTGTATATAGAGAAAAAAATGGCAGCCCCTCTAACAGCTGTTCGTATCGACTGTCATTTTATGATGATGTTTACCTTGTAACCACAGAAGAACAAACCAAAGATCATAGAATTATTAGAATAATATTGCTGTAGCTTGTACTCTTTGACCAAATTGTAGTGTGGTAATCGATTAGAGCCAATTATACTATCGATATTTAACACGCCACACTAGAGCGCTCTACCGGATGCAGTAGAGAACCTCAGATATTCTATTACCTTTCGTAACGAAGTAATGACGAAACTATGACGTAGCTGTGTAACAGTTATACTGTTATACACGACGTATGTAGTGATTATTAGTAAGGAATTTACACACGACTTATAAACGAGGTACTCACTGTATAAATATAAGATAGTTAAACGTCTGTATATAGTTTTTATTAGTAAGACCGTTAAAGAAAAGGGAGATTAAAATATTTTGTCTGATAAAATCCTTCTGCATAACAAATGGATTACAATATAGAAATAATATTAATGGAATTCCATTGCATCCTTATTTTACAAAAATTGAATAGCCGCCCTGAACAAGGTTGTAACCAGCAAATGCGAAATTCTTCAAAAATGAGGAAAGGCACATAGTACTGTATATACTTTTAATTTTTCAGAGCAAGGCTGACAATCAGACATGTGTGCTGATTTTAATAAGAGCACAAGCATTACACATAGCGCATCATTAACAACTTATTCACGAAGAAGTCAACTTATGAGAAATTAAATATGTTATGGTTTATTTAACAACGCTTGCAACTGCAGAGATTACATCAGCAATGTCGGTATGCAGGAATTTTTATTCCGCAGGAGTTCCTTTACATGCCAGTAAATCTACTGACATGAGCCTGTCGCATTTAGACACACTTAAATGTCATCGACCTCAGCCGGGATCGAACCCGCAACCTCGAGCATAGAAGGCCAGCGCTATATCAACTGCACTACCGAAGGCGACATGAGAAATGAGGGTTAAATCCTTCTTCTAGACTGCTATTCAATCAAAGACATTGTATGATTCATTATTTCAACTTGAAATCGTCAATCCTGACAGAACACACTGGGTTCATATACAGCGTGGACTTCATTTCGCCACAATCATTATCTTGAGTTTTTTCCAGATCATCTTACTCTGTTACAAATTTCGATCTTTCATAATCTTGTCATAAAACCTTTACACACTCCATGTCACAATTTTGTCTCACAATTAACATTGGCTAGCTCTAATTATTTCAACGCCGCTTGATAGGAATTTCTCTTTTGATCATTTTATCATATTCATAAAAGAAAATATTCATTCGCACAGATGTCTTTCTTCCTGACAGAGAGAGAATAAACTCTTTTACAATACAAAAATCCTGAAAATTCAGGCATTTTCATTCATTAAACAAATGCGTACCAATCCACAGATAAAGCAACAATGAATTTAGGTTATAATTGACCAATATTTAAGCATATTTAACCTTGGATTAGAACCGTGACTTAGTAAAATAACGGTACAGTCTAGTTCGAAACGGTCTATACAACCATAAAAAATCTAATTCGGATTGTTCAAAATGGTATTTGAAAATTCATGTCATGTAACGTGAAATTACCTGAAATCTTAAAGTAATTATGTGTTTTAATGTACAGTTTTCTCCTCTTTAGATTAAACATATGTGAAACGGATCGTCTTCATTTGCATTATGTTTGATCTTTCGGTAAGCCCGTTAGGCATTATAAAATGTGCCAACATTGTTGATTTTCTGTTAACTTCTTATTGCACCCCTGTCGTCCGCCAAGCACTACACAGGGCAAGCAATCACAAACCTGACAGCTGCAATTCTTCATATTCACCAGTTTTGATACCTGGTGAGTTCATCAGCATTAATTCAGGGCTGGGCACCGGGAGCGAATCCAAACTCTAAACGGGGTCGCTTATTACTCATCTGTCACGGCATGAACACTGCACGGTGTTCAGCGGGGAAGAAGGAGGTTGAAGAGGAGCCATATGGCTCCGTGAGAGAGTAGAATTCGCTCTTGGTGCCCAGCTTTGGATTAACTGAAAGAAGAGTTGTTGTAAGCACTGATGAAATCAGCTACAGTTTACAATGACTCGAAGGAAGTTGGATGTCATTGACAAGCTCTTATATGAATTAAAAATTATGTCCACTTCAATAAATTTAATAGATTTTAACACACCGACTTTTTATGCAGAATAGTTCTTAAAAGAAAATTTAGTTAATAAAAACTACCACTAGGAGGAGCATAAATAAACTTCAACAATAGTTTGTTAATAAATAATTGGAATGTCTACATATCACTAGTCGAGAATTTCAATTTGCTCTATGTACCGTGTAATAATAATAATAATAATAATAATAATAATAATAATAATAATAATAATAATAATAATCTATACTAATAATAAATCTGTAGCCGAAATTTTTCTGGTAATTTTCGATTTTCCAAAAATAATTGGTCCTAACATATATAATCAACCACCCTGAAACCGAAAATCGCTTTTTTGAAATTTTTGTTTGTATGTCTGTCTGGATGTTTGTTACCTTTTCACGCGATAATGGCTGAACCGATTTATATGAATATTGGAATATAAATTAAGTTCGTTGTAACTTAGATTTTAGGCTATATGGCATTCAAAATACTTTATTTAAAAGAGGGGGTTATAAGGAGGACTGAATTAAATAAATCGAAATATCTCGCTTATTACTGATTTTTGTGAAAAATGTTACATAACAAAAGTTTCTTTAAAAATGATTTCCGATAAGTTTTATTCTTTACAAAATTTTGATAGGACTGATATTTAATGAGATAGATGAGTTTTAAAATTAAAATAACGCCATCTAAGACAGTGCAATGAATTAAGAACAAATGACCTCGTCTGTAAGGGGCTTGGACAACAACAATCGAAACAGGGGCCTTGGACATCAACAATCGAAAGCTATTAAACATAGCCTACAGAGAATGTTTCTGTGTTTGTATGAAGTAATATCAGAAGCTAAATTAACCGATTTGTATAATTAATTATTATTTCACCATTGGAAAGTGTAGTTTCTCTAGATGGACATAATGCTATAATGTTATTACAGTAACGTCTGAGTAAATCGAGGACAGGTAAGATTAAAATAGCTTCTTATGTACAGAAAATTTAATAGGCTATTTTGTACATTCGTTTTCTGTTTTTCTTAAAATAATATTTATGTACACTCATTTTAATCTCAGAGAATTAATGAACAACAAGAGTGTATTGATTTAGTATGCAGTAATAGTACGTTAGCTTTGCAATCCATTATTTTATAATACATAAATAATACATAAAATATATATGCAATAAATGCAATGCAAAAAAATTTGGTAATGAGCGAAGCAGATTATCTTGCGCTGTTGTAAAAGTTGTTCCCTGGATCAAACGTCCTATTTTAATTATGTAATTACTTTATATTTATTTCTAACAGGTGCAGCGGAGCGCACGGGTATGGCTAGTAATAATAATAATAATAGTCTAAATGCTCGTATTATGTCTAATATATTAAATGCCTTACTCCAAGAAGAACCAGGCAACAACTGCGACAAAATCAGCAAAATGCAGTCGACTGTCTTTTAGTGAAAGAATTATGATACAAGAAAATTAAAATCCATTATTGAAATGCAAACACTATTATATATCTGCAAATTAGAAAAATAACTACAAAATAATTAATATAGTGGAACTATAACTATTATGACATGAAATCTACAGACTACGTCTAATTTTGTTTGATCACACTTAGTCCATGTATTAGGTTTAGAATTATATTTGTATATTAAAGAAAATCCTCACAGTAGCTTGAAATACGACTTCAGCACTGATATTTATACTTACTCTGCAAGGAAACGTGGAGAGTTACAAGACTGGAAAGAAGTGCGCAGGGGAATGCTGAAGCTGCCAAGGCACGAAACTGACGAATCCAGAAAACTAGAACCAGAATTCACTGCATCACACACACACAGCTTTTACGGGAACTTGTACACAAGCAATTTACATGTAGCTACGCTATACTTAAACTGAACAATTTACAAGTGAACTGAGGTGTGTTACTAATTACATTTGATAGAGATACAGTATATTTCATGTACAAATCCAGACTGTTTCCTCTTCTGTGTTACTGAAAGCGTGCAACGGTCTCCCGACAAATTACTGATAGCATTGGTTGATCGTTGATTGAAAGAATATGAATCTCAGAGAAAAAATAAAGTAAGTGTGCTATCTTTAATGAACACAAAAAAACCTTTAAATATGATCTGAAATGAGAAAACTACCAAATTTTGAATGATTAGGCTACGTCTAGACCTAATCATGAAACTGAGGAAATGAGGCAGATTTGTGGCGTTTGACTGAGCACTCAACAGACCTGGTTTGTAACACGTCACTGTGGTAAAGAGATATGGTAGCTATACGAAATGTAAGTAAGAAGGATAATAAAGTTTGCCTTGGAACTATTGTTTCAGTAAGGGAATCCATAGGATTGTTGCAGGGTACATAACTTACCAATATCAACCTCACTTACTATGAAACAATAAGATGCGTTACAAATAATGGATAGCAAAGAAGCTAGCAAATACTTCAGAAGGCAAGCCCACAATGCAGGAAACATCTACGGGATTCCAAAGCACAGCCCCCAACGCAAGGTCACGTGGTTGCTCAAGCAGGCTTTGGAGCATGATCAATAAATAAGCCATTAAGTCTGTGAAGCAACTGAATTCCTGTCTGGGATGAACAGTGAAACTTGTCACGGAGGAAGACAGAAACAGAAATAAATGTGAAGGAAAGAAGAAAATAAGTGCTAACGGATGTTGATGTAGACTGTGAGTTACGACTATGTATCAGTGGATGTGCAGTGACGATGCGTTTCATTTTCATTCGGGATTCCACGAATTATTTGGCTGAAAATGGACAATCGTTAATGTTAAGATCAATGTTACTTACTTGGAAGGTTAAGATAAACACAGTAGCCTACTAAAACAACACAATTTCACAACTTATTTCTGCGATCTGACAATCCGTGTATAATTAGAAAACACTAACGACTAATAAATGCCACAATTATATGAATTGAAACGCTATTCTATTTCAAAATGGATGATAAATGTAGGCCTATATTAATATTAATTGCTAGCACAAACACCATACAAAGAAGTTAATGTTTACGCATAACCTATGACGCAAGCAACGGTTCAAGGATAATTTAGTTACAACAATGCCGCCAACTCTAGTGATGTGCGTAAAAGACTTTCGAGAAAGATAAAATGAAAAACTAGAAAAGCGGAAAGACATACACGTGATGATTTTTAATAATAAAAGGTAAATTACAAAAAAGTTACAGAATACGACACTATCTGTATTTTATATTTATTATTATCTCACCTTAAACTAGCAATATACATCTCGCCATAAATTGGCAATATACATCGATTCTTCTTTCCACGAGATGGCGAACAAGTTCACAACCGATACTATCGTCAAATCAATGTTAAATTACATTAAAATATTTCACTACTGTCATTAAGTCAATTTTTTCCTTAATTAATTGAAATGAAAAATAAAAGAGTTATTTGAAATAAACACAAATTGTGGTGGATTATGTTACAACCCGAAAGCTAACAGGTAGGCGCCATAAGGAACAATGTCGCAAGTCTACTCTAGCAATTTTGTCGCTAAGCCTGGTGACTTTTAACTTTTTCGGCGGCAAGTTCTTTCATCTTCTATATTACTTAAATAGGGACTTAGCGTCTTTTGAATGACCCTCCAGAGACAAAAACAAAACTTTCTCTTATTGACAGTAAGGAATCTAGCGATTGGCGATTTTTCATATACTTTAGTTGGCGACACTGATTAATACATGTCCAATGTAGTGTGGTTAGTTCTACCACAGTCTAATAGATACAGTCACGCAACTCATACGTATAAAATATGCCAACATTTGACAGCTGGCGCGACAGTAGCCCTCTAGCGGCAGGCAAGTTAAAAGTGTGCACACGACTTATGATAATACATCAGAAAACAGGTTTTGCGTAGTTTATTTTATATTTTTATGCTATACAATAAGTGTATATGGTTCTTATTAATTCTACTTTAGAATCCTGGAAGAATTTCACACGCAGCTAATCTACAAGTTTCAGAAGCTGGGAATAAAAGTAATTCTTTCTGCTCCTTACAACTGAATCATGGCTCTGATCACGTATCATGGTTTGAAATAATATAATTGTTCGTGCGTGGTCGGTTAATTCATTCATTCCTAAATATATTTATGAATCATTGGAACTTTGTATTTCCTGTGAGAAGAGTAAAAATTAGTAGCTTCAGAATTGTAGGGCATATCTCGTAGGGTACATCGCGTGGTGAACTCCTCTCCCTATTTCCTGAGAAATTAACGATTTTGCATACCGCAAATTGGGGTAAACTTGAAAATAAAGAAAAGGGGAGGATTTAAACATTAATATGAAGTTCATTATTTTTCCATTTCTTTAGAACCTGTATTTCCTTTATTATTTTGAGTCACAAATAGCGCTGATGTTATGGTTTAAATTTTTATGGCAAGTTTACCGCATTTTACATTACATTTCCAGTTTTCACACATAATGCCTAAGTTTAACTTATCCTACCTATATAATACGTAATTTACATGCACTTACTGTTAATATGACGTAGGTGAGAACAAATAAATGAACACACAATTTTGTTAAAAAAAATTGTAACTTCAATTAACTCAGAAAATGTAGGCCTAATTTTATTTTCAGAGCAGAAGTGATGTAAGTCAAAAATGGGTAATTAGGGGTTAAAGTAAACATACTGTAAAATACAGCGCAAAGTGGCAGTTAATATTGAATGTATTTAAACTATTAATAGTCGGTGAATAGAACGAAGGATATATTAATTGCTACTTTGCGCTGTATTTTACAGAATTCTTACTTTAAACCTCATTACCTGCTTTTGACTTACACCACTTCTGCACTGAACGGCTCAAATAATCACTGGGAATGTAAAATCAACTCCAATAACAGTCATGCAAATTATTACAGAAAAGATTGCTTTTTATATTATTTCTTGAGAACTTAATACGTCTGCCACATGAATCTGCACTAACACATCAGAAATTTATCGACACAGTCTGGATTTATTCAGGAAGTGAATATTTTGCAAAAGGATTACTATACTCCATGAATTCTTGCAAAATTAATACCATGATACCTACTTGAATGTTATACAACATTCAACTTTTTAAAAATATAAAGAAAAAAAACACGAATACAAAAATTATGGAATTACTTGCATTAAAAACTGTAGATATATTATCCAAAATCGGACTGGTTACACATTTACACATATGATCTCTGCAAAAAAATAATATACTGTAACAGGTATTTACTTTGTTTTTATTTAAACTGTTCTTCCTGACATACAAATAGGTAACCGATAACTAATAAATGTTTTATAGAACACAATACGTAGGCTATCTACAACGTGGATTATTGGTTATGACTGAGTTATGATTTTCTCTTGGTCTTTAGGGAATCTGAAGAACGACAAATTCAGAGATTTAAACTTGTTGTTACTGCAATTTTCGTCATTGCACACATTGCCTTTATTCCGACGCATGATTAAAACGTTATTATAACATCTCGCATCCCTTTAAATCACGTTCTGGCTGTATCAACCCTATGACCAGTGCCTTGCCTGCCGCTTGAGCGCTAGTGTCGCGAATGTTGGCAAAAAAAGTGTTGAAGTTGCGCGACTGTATGTATAAGACTGTGGTTCTACACAGCCGTGTAATTTAATTTGGGGATTGCAATTATTTATTGTAATTCACAATTCTATAGATGAAAATCAGTAATTGATATCTACAAGTTTATGAAAAGAAAAGGTCATGTTATAGTTTCTACTAGTTTTAGTTTTCTTTCGGATGATATGCTTTACATGTAATCGTAAACATAACGGGTTTACTTCATTATACGATATCGTTATTGTTTTTATGAGAATTTATGTTGGCTAGATTGGAGAATGGAGTGATGTGATATTCCACTGCCATCGTGATCTAGACCAGGCCGTAATGCAGGTTGTGTGACGTCACTCGATGAGTCGGGCTTTTCTATTTGAGTATACGGAGCTGAGTGAAATATATTACTTTAATACGTGTCGGCGCTCAATTTTATTTAGTGTAATGTGTGTATAAGATACGTTCACTTCTTATTGCATAATATGTTGCAGAAATAATTACAAAACTGTGTTATTTTAATATGAACGGAGTTTTACATGGTAACATAACCTGGTTGCATCAACATTTTAAGTTTGGAATGGAAGCTATTTAGAGATTTAATAAAGAAGAATTATTTTTATTGTGATTTTAATTTAGCACATCTACCTTCCTTACTTGTAGGTACAAAATTTACCACAGTCCCTCCAATGAAAATAGTGTATGTACAGTTGTGTGTTAATCTGGTAGGTTAGATCAATATAATTCATTACAACCCAGCATAGTAGGGAACAAATAAATAATACAATTAAATTTTTATCCAATGTAATATGTGCATAAGTTCCATTTATGTGTTGCATAATGTGGCAGGAACAATAAATAAAACTGTGTTATTTTTAGAGAATTTACCATGTTAACATAACCTATCTGCGTCAACATTTTAGGCGTAAGTTGAGAACGAAAACGGTTTTGAGATTTAATAAAGAAGAATATATTTTTAGGATAAACTTCAGAACACGGTTACCGTCCTTACTTATAGGTAGAAAATTCACCACAGTCCCTCCTATGAAATGTACATACGTTATATTACTTAGTAGCGCTGAGGTATAGTTCCGGTAATTTCTGAACTGAAAACAGTTGAATTTATTTTTTGTGGAGATGCATTTGATCCTATAAGCAAGGCATATTAAAATCCTGAACGAACCGAACTAATTTGTATATGCAAGATGTATGAATACGAAGGGAACTACCTCAGCGCTAGTTTAGCCCTAGTAACATATTAAACTAATCAGACTTCAGACTGGAGTACCGTATGAAACGAATAAATACAATTGAAGTGTAGACAAATTGCATTTATGAGTTATACGTAGCGTTATGCTTAATTATAATGCATAATTGCGAATATGGAAATAAGGCAAGTACTGATAGAATAAACATAACCTATAACTTCAACACATTAAAATATGCGTGCGATGCAACTGAAAATTGTTGAAACGTGCATAAATGAATGTGCAAGAATTTCGTAATGAAGCATGAGTGCTTTATTTCAACCAATTACAATTCCAGATACTGTAACAGTAATGGAAACTATAGGGTATAATTTTTTTCTAATATACTATATGTATCTGGAATAACTCTTCTCGGGTTCTCAGCCAGGTGAGTTCGTCCCTGAAGAAGATGGCAGAGCTAGCCGTCGAAAGCTTGGAAGCTAATCTCCAACTCACCTGGCTGAGAACCCGAGAAGAGTTATTCTACATCAAACGCCGGGAAAGCCTCAAGTCATATATGTATCTCGTTTTTAGTTCAAATTGTGTATATTATCAAACGTCGTATTATTTACTCGTATAATGTAGGTTATTCACAAATAAAAAGGGCGCAATAATTTAAATTTAATAAGACAAATACGGTAAACTAAAAATAATGGATTAGACAAGAGTAACATCGGTAACGCTGCACTTAGGCCTAATCACAACTTACTTTACATGCCAGTCAATGTTTCACTTTCACGTATATATTATTACACATATTTAGCCTACTGTTTATAAGACCAAAATTTCACTTAACCACATAAGGGCGCAATATTTAATCGAAATAAAGGCAGGTATTACACATACGAACTTTGCCTGCAACAACGAAATTTTCACACCAAAAATAATATTATACCTTAAATTGCAAGTAAATTGTGTCTCAAGCGTCTCACAATCACTGTTTAAAATTTTACTGACGCAATTACACTGCATTTCAGAGAAATATATGTTATTCTTCATGCACTGCAACTAATTCATATGGTTGAAAGACCGCCTTTCGCGATCAGCTGTTAAGCGAGTCACGTGGTCTGTCTTACGGCCTGTATTAGATCACGATGGCAGTGGATATTCACTTGTTGACGTAAGTTTTTGGATGGTAGTGGTAAGTTTGGTAGATATGTGGATTTTTTTTTCGTGGTTGGTATTCATGAGGTTTGAATGGCGTACCGGTTAAGGATGTGTTTGGATCGGAGCAACGATTTGGATGGTGAGTAGATGATTTTATTTATTGTTCAATTCCTGAAATGGTGTTTCTAAATATGTGTTATTTGTGAGAGTTTTTGAGTTTGGTTAATTGTTGTGGAATGGAGTCTGTTGCTGAGGGGTTTGATTTCTAATGAGTATATCTGTCCCAAATGTCATAGGGGAATGGTTGAGCGTTGTGTTTCTGAGCGCCGAACCAAGGACCGTTTTATGTGGTACTGTCGAAAGGATAATGTTTGGCGGTCCATAAGAAAGGGTTCTTGGTTCAGCAAGAGTAAGCTGTCTCTTTTGAATATAATGTGTTTGACTTTTATGAGAGCATGGAAGCAACGGATAGATTTTGTAGTGAATGAATTGTGTGTGAATGCGAAAACTGTGATTAGTTTTGTATGTCCCTGATAATGAGGATGTGTGAGTTTTGTTATATTTAGGAGTCATTTTTATTTTGTTTTTGTTCTAATTAATTTTTGTTTTCAACCATATTGTTTTGAAGAGATTATTTTTTATTTCGCTAGGGAGAGCGTTTTATTTTTTTTTTATAATGATGAGTTTTTGTAGAAATATGTTTTTATAATTTTGTTGGTTTTTGTATATATATATATATATATATATATATATATATATATATATATATATATATATATATATATATATATATATATGTGTGTGTGTGTATCTGTTCGTTGTTTTTTTTAATGTTTTTCTTTGGGGTTGAAATTTGTGAGAGCACTGCGGTAGGAAGTTTTTTTTGGAAATGTTTGAAGGTTAGTTTATTTAAATTCGAATATTTTATTATGTTGTTGTGTTGTATTTGTATTCTTTTTCTTAAAGCTGTGGTGTGTGAGAAGGTTAGTGGGCTCTTTGAGGTTATATTTTATTGTTATGAGATGTTCCAGTATGTGATATAGTGTATTGTTTTTGTGATACCTATCGTATTTTGGATCAGAGCGGTTGGGTTATGTTCCAGAATGGGATATCGTGTATTGTTTTGGTGATATCGTATTTTGGATAAGAGTGGTTGGGTTATATTCCATAATGGGATATCGTGAATTGTTTTGTCGATATCGTATTTTGGATAATAGCGGATGGGTTATATTGTAGAATGGAATATCGTTAATTTTTTTTAATTTTTTAGATAGTTTTATTGGTTTGCTGATATCGTATTTTGGATAAGAGCGGATGGGCTGTGTTGCAATATGGGATATCGTGAATTGTTTTGGTGATATCGTATTTTGGATAAGAGCGGTTGGGTTATATTGTAGAATGCGATATCATCAATTTGTTTTTTAAATTCTTTTAGATAGTTTTATTTATTTATTGTTTTGGTTTACGTCGGCCATATTGTGACGTTACTGCGTTGTGACGTCACTGCCGCCATATTGTGACGTCATAGTTTGTGCAACTTGACGAAAATTAAGCGATATCGTATACTACATGAATCCCGCTTATTTAAAACTATTATTTTTATTTCTCAAACTTATGTCTCTTTTAGAATGTTGGAGTTCACTGAGTGTAGTCCAACAGTAAGTGAAATTGTATATAGAGCCAGTTTGTCTAACCCAGTATGGCAGAGCTAGGAATACCCCAGAGCTATTTACAGAATAAAATAATTACAGTGGTATTATTAAACAATTCTATGAATACTAGATAATTTTATTAAGTTTTATTGTATATTGTGTAATTTACCTTTGCTGTAAATGTACAGAAATTCTTGCCGTTTCAGAATCAGCACTAACAAAAATGGTTCGTGCATGGTACATGGATTCTTCGCAAGAGGACCAAAGATTGGAACATCATCGAGAGCCTCCGTGCTATGTAGATCTTGATAAATTATATAAATTAACAGGTGTTGAATATTTTAAAGTAAGTATCGCTATGACTATAATATTACTATACTATGCTTATTATAGTGAAGCAGTTAACCGTTTTCGTCTAAATTTAAACAAAACACAAAATATATTGTTGTCATTAAGGTATAGGCCTACTACCATTGACGACACTCGAACAAAAGTAAGATTATTAGGGATTACAATGCGCACCAAATTGACATGGGAGCCCTATATAATTTCGTTATGTGTTGCACTCCCAAGAGTCATTTGTTTATTAAGACATAAGGTGTACATCGATTCTTAGGATAAAAATACACACATTCTTTCCTTAATGTCTTTCAAACTTTGGTGACATGATTCTTGGGAGTAATCTAAGCAATTTATATAATCCAAACTTGAAAATCTAATTTGGGGGCCGAAATAATTTTTTTTTTAATTAATAAAATTTTGGACAGACCTAACTCCATTAGAAATTGACCTAGGGTAAAGCTTCTTTCGCCAAAATAATACCCTATTTGGAGGATTTAGTGAAGAATTGTTTTTAGAACATGGGAGGAGTGATAGTAGGAGGAAGGAGAATAAAATACATAAGATTTGCTGATATGGCGTTGTTAGCAGAAGAGGAAATGATACTAAAGGATATGTTACTGGAGCTAAATGACAGCTGTGAGCAGTGTGGGATGAAGGTAAATGCAAATAAAACGAACAACATGGTCATAGGAAGAAAAATACAGAAGATAAACTTGCGAATTCTAAATGAGGCAGTAGAGCAAGTGGACAGCTTCAAATACTTGGGGTGTACTATAAGCAATAACATGAGCTGCTGCCAGGAAGTCAAAAGGAGGATAGCAATGGCCAAGGAAGCTTTTAATAGAAAAAGTAGCATCTTCTGTCCACACCTTTGGAAAAAGAACTAAGGAAGAGAGTAGTGAAGTGCTTTATATGGAGTGTGGAATTGTATTGGGCGGAAACATGGACATTACGACGAAGTGAAGAGAAGCGAATAGAAGCATTTGAAATGTGGATATGGAGAAGAATGGAGCGTGTGAAATGGACAGACAGAATAAGAAATATAGCTATGTTGGAAAGAGTGGGTGAAGAAAGACTGATGCTGAAACTGATCAAGAAGAGGAAAAGAAATTGGTTGGGTTACTGGCTGAGAAGAAGCTGCCTACTGAAGGATGCATTAGAAGGAATGGTGAATGGGAGAAGAGTTCGGGGTAGAAGAAGATATCAGATGATAGACGACATTAAGAGATATGGATCATATGAGGAAACAAAGAGGAAGGCAGAAAATAGGAAAGATTGGAGAAAGCTGGGTTTGCTGTGAAAGACCTGCCCTTGGGCAGAACACTAGATGAATGAATATAAAGAATGTTTCATACCAAAATTATTTTTCTTGAACCATTCAAAAGATATGCCACATTATATAAGCCGTTTAGAAAAAGAAATATAAGTATATTTGTATATTTTTGGGATAAAATAATTATAATCAGTTGAGATGTTTATTAATTATTATATTTCTGTGCCTCCATGGCAAAATGTGATATGTTATTTCTTGCAGCTTTTCAGGCACGAGCATTTAAAGTTTGAATGACAGTATAAAATCATAATAATCATCTTTTATTGCAACGGGTTAGAGAGAAAAATATCAGAGATATTCATGTGATCATTTGCTACAATAAATAAACCTTCAGGATGCATAACATATTGGAAAATCTCTTTTTCGTAAAAAATTGGTACTTCGCCTTTTGCCTTGGAACCACAGAATTGTTTGGAATCTTACTGTTTTATCTTTTGTTTTTCTTTAATTAGCTGAATTCTGATGACCCACTGACAGATGAAAAACTGGAGAAAATAAAACTTGAGAGGAATTACACTTTTGAAGACCAGATAACATTCTCAAAGGAATGTTTGCCAAATTATGAAGAGAAGGTATGTACTGCTTGATGATACTCAGAAGATTTGTAATAAACATTCGTGTTATTTTATGGTATCTTCTGATCAGAGTGCTGCTTTGGAATTAAATCGCTCGCTTGAACTCAGTCGAGTGTCGCATCTCACTCGTGGGTAATCGGTCATGATACGCTCGTAATAAATAGAAGCACAGTACAAGGTCATCTCACCGACATGTCTTATCTTGTATGGAAGGCGACAGATAAGATACACATATGTTTTGCTCACACGGTAAAAATAAGGCTTTATTTTCTGCGTTTATGACAAACGTCTAATGGAACAGTCTAATGGAATGTGCCAAAACAGGATCATGAAGTTATAAATAAAATAGTATGAAAAACTTCGATATACAGTTATTATTGCTAATTAATAATTATTCAGTATTTGATATTTGATTTACCACATATATATAATATGATAGATCCATACATAGTGTTCCACCTATATACTGCGACAATGTAGAAACATTTTACAAAATATTATTGATATAGCAGTAGATTAATAAAAATATTAGTGCAGAGATAATGTCACCGAAAACATAATCATGCGGGACAACTGTTACAGATGCAAAGATTGATACTCTATTTATAGAGATTATTATTATTATTATAATTATTACTAGAAAACTTGATACAGTTCTTGCATTATCATGATTGTGTTCTCCATTTATAATAATTACATTTACATCCAATAACATCTATCAGATGTGGCAAAAACAAAATCACTCCTGTGTGGGGAAAAAAAAACAACATTTACCTACAACATTTATATTACATTTTAAAGCAAGTTTTTTAGTTGTACTATGGAGAGGTTAGTTAAACACTGCAAAGTTTTGAAATGATAAACATCTATGATGTTACTACACAGTTCATCACTGTAACAAGAACGAATGTCTAATGCCCGGCTTATATCGTTCGAGGATTTATCGCTCACGACAATTTTACCCATCATGCATTTTCGCTACCTATTGGATTATGCTGTGAACTACTTGGCGCTCGAGCGAAAACGTCCGATGCAGACCTCTGGTTCTGATAGATCCGTTGCCTGAATTGTTCAATTTCTGTAGACATTTTTGCCTTGAATTATAGATCATTTTCCATTACCCAGGATGCACAGCAAATGCCACAAATTTTGATGCTGAAATAGCTTTCTCAAGGGCTGAACACAGGATAGATCCATACACTTTGACTTGCTTTGGCTGATTCTGCGCCCTATATACAGGGTGAGTCAGTAGGAAACGTACATGGATTGAGGGTTGACAATATTGGTGATTCTGAACGAAAAAGTCTATATGAACATATGTCCTGTTCTTAACGGTTTCGGAGAAAACTAATGGAAACGATGAGGAATGGAAAAAGTGCAGGTGGGGTAAATTAAAACATTGTTACCTTATGCTCTGTTTAATTGCGTACTTTTCTTACAGAACATGTTCAAAAAGTCCACCGTCAACTTCAATGCACTTTGCAGCTCTTGTATACAGCTGCTTTGTTGCTGATCTGAGCTGATTCGGACATTCCTTTACTTGAGCACAAGCATGTAAAATGCGAGCGAGAAGTTTCCACTTTGCGCTTGTAGACTCGCTGTTAAGCCAACCCCAAACACAGTAATCCAGTGGAGTAAAGTCGGGTGACTTCGGTGGCCAAGAAATGGCTTCACTATAACCGATCCAATGCCCAGGATATTTGCATTGATCCTGTTACAACCTAATGTCATTTTGTTTGCATCTGCATGTGAGTGCTGATGAAGAACGTAAGACTGACGCTCGTGATTTTCAAATACTGTTAAGAACAGGGCATATGTTCATTTAAACTTTTTTGTTCAGAATCATCTCTCACACCATGTACCTTTCCTCCTGACTCACCGTCTATACTGTTTTCACTGTAAGAAAAATCCTACTGTAAACACAAGCACTTGGCTGTCATACCCGTGATTGGCTCACAGTCGAAACTCTCACACGACGCAGGAAAATATAGTCCGTATTTGGAAACTATCATCTTGTATTATTTGAAAATAAAAAATTGAATTCTAGTTGTTAAATACAATGAAACATATAACTTCACTCATATGTAAAATGCTATGTAAAAGAAAAGCTACTTTTATATTTTGTTATGTACTATGAACGCGGATGAATACCAACAGTAATACCGAGGTAGTCTGTTCTTGTAACAAGCTAGCGTCACTTGAGCTCATCGTTGTTCACGTAAGCATGTGGTACTGAAGTATGGCTTCTGCATCCTGGGTGTGTGTGGTTACTAAACATAAGAGTAGAAACCCTCTCAAAAGCGAAGAAAAACAAATAGTCTTAAATGTATATAATAACTTATGTGCGTTTTAATTACAGTAATTATAAAGTAAATGTTTCCTAAGCAAACGAATGCATAGTAGTGAGGTTAGGTCTACTGGACGAGTAACGGGAAATGTTTAACATGAAACAGAATGTACAACAGTAGGCGGGAACATGTACTGAGAATCTATGGCGCCAAACAGTGGCCAATGAAGCCTCACTTCAGTCACGTGCTATTGTTTATACTAGGATTTTTGTTACAGCGAAAGGATTATATGTGATGATTGTCCAAGTCTTCTGACAGTGGCCTAGGTGGTACTCATGAATCAAGTGCTATGAAATGGCATTACTGTATATCATTTAACAAACCTTATCCTCCTCCTCATCCTTCTTCTTCTTCTTCTTCTTCTTCTTCTTCTTCTTCTTCTTCTTTCAATGATCCTTCTATTGGGGTCATGTCAGGAACTTGGCATCCCAGTAGAGGTGTGATCTTGTTTTCCTTCTGCTTTTTTGTGTCAAGCTTTCTGCACGTTAAGAAATGTTGCTCGTTCATTGGGTCCAGGATATAGCATCCTGGTGAGTTCATATTGATTTGGTGCAGAAGTTCTGTAAGCAGTCATGACCTGTTGTCAAACGGAATAATGCAACTGCTTCTTTTCGTGGTTTCTTTCTATTTAATTTGAATTTTTCATGGATGTTTTCCCATTTTTCCTCTTTTATGATTTCCTTTGGTGATTCTCTCATACTACTATTTTTCATTATATTTTTTTAGCCCAAATTTGCTGAATTTTGTAGTTTTGTAATTGATTTTAGTTTCTGTTTTTGCAAAAAAAAAAATCTGCTTGATCATTGCCATAAAGTTATTATTTTATCCAATTTTGTTAACCGATGTACTACTATTCTTATTATTTTTATTGTTGCTGAATGAGGTATTTTGTGGTATGTGATGGCTTCTATTATAGCTTTGGAATCTATCAGTATAACTGCTTTTCTAAATTTCTTGGCTCTTGTGATCAGTTGTGTAACAGCAGTTAGAATAATTGCAAATTATTCTCCTTCAAAGGCAGTTTTTTCTTTCGACTGGTATGTAAAAAGTACCAAAATTTGTTGGAACTCTGTAAAATCTGATCATTTTTAGGAAACACTTCACCCATCTCCACTTGTGGTCAGTAATTAAAATGTACAGGGTGGGTTAAAAGTCGCTTTCCCCAAACACTTCCTTACATTTAATTACATTCAATTTACATTTGACTACACATTCCTTTACAGAATTGGTCAAAATGGAGGCCCTGTTTCTCAATACACAATTCACAATGTTTAGACACTTATTTACAGATGGCAGAACATAACTCACGATTTTTATCGATTTTCACGATTGAGTGTTTGATCATCTGTTGTAACTGATGCAAATTCTGTGGTTTCTGAGCAGAAACAATTTTTCAGGATACTTCTCAGCAGAGTGCTGCATTGGAGTTAAATCACTCGCTTGAACTCGGTCGAGTGTCGCACCCTCGAGTGAGATATGATCGGTCGTGATACACTCGTAACAAATAGAAGCACAGTACAAGGTCATCTCACCGACATGTCTTATCTTGTATGGAAGGCGACAGATAAGATACACATATGTTTTGCTCACACGGTAAAAATAAGACTTTATTTTCTACGTTTATGACAAACGTTTAATGGAACAGTCAATGGAACGTACCAAAACAGGAACATGAAGTTATAAATAAAGTAGTATAAAAAAACTTCGATATACAGTAATTATTGCTAATTAATAATTATTCAATATTTGATTTACCACTTATATAATACGATAGGTCCATGCACAGTGTTCCACCTATGTATTGCGACAATGTAGAAACGTTTTATAAAATATTATTGATATAGCAGTAGATTAATAACAATATTAGTACAGAGATAACGTCACAGAAAATATAATAAAACGAATAATCATGCTGCACAACTGTTACAGACCTAATTATTAGAGATTATTATTATTAGTTCTTACATTATTGTGATTGTGTTCTCCGTTTATAATAATTACATTTACATCCAATAACATCTATCAGATGTGGCAAAAACAAAATCACTCCTGTGTGGAAGAAAAAAAAAAACATTTACCTACAACATTTATATTACATTTTAAAGCAAGTTTTGTAGTTGTACTATGGAGAGGTTAGTTAAACACTGCAAAGTTTTGAAATGATAAACATCTATGATGTTACTACACAGTTCATCACTGTAACAAGAACGAATGTCTAACGCTCGGCTTATATTGTTCGAGGACTACCTATCGGATTATGCTATGAATACTTGACGCTCGAGCGAAAACATCCGATGCAGACCTCTGCACCTCAGGTTGCATCATCTGAGTAGTCATTTTGTTGTGCCATGACGGCCAATCCATTCATGGAATTGCTGGTTCAAGAAGTCCCTCACTCGTACACCAAAATGATGTCCTCCATCCTGTTTTCATATCAACTGCATATTGTCAAAACAAGGACTGTTTTCAAGTCATGACATCGGAAAACAGTTGACGCACGAACATGGTTGCCAACACATCACTTATTACACCAGCTATTCGTTTGTTCAAGTTATGACATCTGTATGAAATCTAAGAACGAATATTGGGGAAAGTGACTTTTAATCCACCTTGTATATAAACTGTAAAAACTGGAAATTGATGCTGAAAATGCTTGTATCGTGTTTAATATCTTGAGCAGGATTATAAAATTTTCAAAGCTTTCATCATCATCATCATCTGACAATGATTTAATCAAGTGTTATAGCTGTTGAATCCATCTTTTTTGTGAACGTCTCTGTGTTCCCTCTCAAGCATGATAATTTAAGTTTCTCCAGGGCAATCTATCAGTACTCATTCAGTACTCATTCTAATGACATGCTCATACCACTTCCTATATATATATATATATATATATATATATATATATCTGAATCTTTGTATAAAACTTTCATATACAGGGTGTATAAAAAAGGATGTCGCAAACTTACATAGTTCACAGTTTATGATAATAGAACCAAAAAAAAGTCCCAGTAAACAAGCCGTTTGCGAGAAAATTACGAATGTGTGGTTACAATCTGCTACTGACATCATTGTTTGTAACATCGTATGAGAGCCACTAGCGTTGCTCAGTCAGTTAAGACGCTTGCGTGCCAGTCTGAAGTTGCGCTCGGTAGGGTTCGACCCCTGCTTGGGCTGATTACGTGGTTGGGTTTTTTTTTCCGAGGTTTTTTTCCAAACCGTAAGGTGAATGCCAGGTAATCTATGGCGAATCCTCGGCCTCATCTCGCCAAATATCATCTCGCTGTCATCAATCTCACCGACGCTAAATAACCTAGTAGTTGATACAGCGTCGTTAAATAACCAACTAACCTAAACATCGTACGAGTTACTTCTTGCTCACTAGAAGCGGTCCTATGCTCTTTGTTTACAAAACTGAATATTTCCGAGAGGTGGAGTTGTAATCGAACCATTCATGCAGAACGTATAGGACGGATACAAGTACGCAGTCTCAAAAGGTACCAGTCACGTCAGTTTTCTGAATGCCAGTTGTGCTGTACTGTAGCTACAATGAAACCTTACAGTAACAGAGAATATACAGATATACATTTCATGTATGGTAGGACTAACGGCAATGCATGGGAGGCTGCATGCTTGTACCAAGAAACACACTAGGACGATGTTTACGAGGCTCGTTTGCTGACCCATGTTTACTGGGACTTTTTTGCTTCTATTATCGTGTACTTTGAAACGTATAAGTTTGTGCTATTCGTTTTCATACACCCTGTATACTGATATTTTTTAATAACACCGCTAAATTGATAGTAAAACTGAAATCTTGATTTTTAAAAAATTTTCCTTAAAAATAAAACTACTTTCTTCCCTCTTGTTTAAAAAATCCCTTGTGCAGATGCTTTTATTTCCCTATTTTGACTATGCTGACATTTTACTGACTGACCTTTCCAGTGACAACAAAACAACACTTCAACGTGCTCATAATTTGTGTGTATGTTTTGTTAGCAATGTTCGCAAATATGATCGTATTACCCCATCTCTGGAACCAATAGATTGTCTTAACCTAGATAAGAAAAGAAATTTACATTCACTTCTCCTTCTCTTCGAAATCTTGAACTCTTCATTTCTTCATACCTGTCGTCACATTTCATTTACTGTCATCCTCTGAGGAGTTTAGTGCTGAGAGGAATGTGGTTCCGACTACCCTAGCACGGTACTGGAGTGGGAGGGAACAGTGACAGCGGCAGTCTGGAAGGAAGTACAATCATACTGAAACATTTCACTCGTATATAGAGTACCTAACACGTGCACACAGTCACACACTACTACAAACTGAAGACTGCATATTTTTGGACGATTAATACTTCCCACTCAGCTCGGCTTGGCTGTAGCAACAAAAGAATCTACCTGCAACCCCCCGCACCGATGGAAAGAATACCTCAGGTCCAGCGCTAAACTCATCGGAGGAAGACGGTACCTTTCTTCCCACCATAATCTGAACACACACTCTCACTATGAAACAATACCATCCCATCGCACCTCCTCATACTCATCCTCTTTCACAGTAGCCCTGCCAAGACTCTGGAATTCCCTACCTGCTAGCATCAGGGACTGTCGAATTAAAATTGAATTCAAACGCAAACTTACTAGGCACTTGATCAGTAATTGAGACTCGTTCAGACATGGTTTCTTGTAAATAGTTCTCTTAATCTATCACAAAATATTTCAATATCCGGTAATTTCATCACTATACAATTTTGTTATTCTAGGTTTAATTTTTAATTCAGTAAATACAAAAAAATACTTGGTCACACGTTAAAAAGTGCAGCTTTCCGTACAATGACACACAGATTAATTACCAGTGAACAATGACAACTACACTGAAGAACTAAACACAATAAAATATATAGCACAAGACACTGGATATAACCCTAACATAATAGACACACTAATAAAAAAGGCAAAACAAAAACAGAACAAACCAACCCAAACACCACGTGAGAATAAATACATAACATTAACATATCACAATACCAATACTCACAAAATTGCAACTTCATTCAGAAAACTAAAATACAAGATATCATACAAAACAAATAATACAACACAGAAATACCTAAATAATCACATTAAACATTCAAATAAATATAATTCAACTGGCGTTTACAAACTAAAATGCAATAGTTGTCCACATTTTTACATAGGACAGACAGGAAGATCCTTTCACACAAGATATAATGAACATATTAAAGCTATAACCAAACCCTATATCACATCAAATTACGCAGAACACATTATCAACAATAATCATGACTACAATAATAAAGAAACAGATATGGAAATTTTACACATCACACCAAAAAGTTCACAGTTAAACATCTTAGACCAATACTAAATATATAAACCTACAATAACATACCCACAACATATACTTAACACACAATTACAGTTCAATACCCACACATTATTCGATGTCATGATATGTCATAACACACAAACAACCAGCCCCCTCCATAAGAGCAACACAACTAACAAATGCACATCGCAGAATTCAAGATCACCAGTAGTTCAGGAGACACTGATGAAGATGCAACGTCACGTCGAAACTGGCCACCTGTCGAAGGTATATACCTTTTTTAAAAATGTTAACACTTTTTAACGTGTGACTAAGCAATTTTACGTTTTTAACAAATAAAGTGTTAACGTGAACTAGAATCAATGACAAAAAATAACTTTTTTCTTTATTCTTAACTTATAATAAATTGTCTAACTTTCATTAATCAGGTAATCTTTTCGTACTTTGATTTCTACTGTAATTGTAAATGTAATATTAATTGTAATTTTATTCTTCATATTATAGTTGTAATCCACTGGTAGAGAGGCGGAGGAGGCTGACGATCTTATCTCTACCAGGTTAAATAAATACTAAATATGTAGGCTATGTAAGTGGTGGATGTTTTTACACTTTTGTTTTAATAACTACTCTTTTAATCTTTGCTTATTTCATTTTATTTGCAGCTTCGCACCTTCTTTACTGAGCACTTGCACACAGGTGAAGAAATCAGACTTGTCCTTGAAGGATCTGGCTACTTCGACGTGAGAGATGGCAAAGACGAACGGTTGCGTTTTGAAGTAATTCCAGGGGATATTATAATCATGTAATACCTTCAGGAATATATCGTTTCACATTGGATTCAAAGGTTAGTTAAATGTGACTTTTAAAATTTTAATCTTTTCTCTTTGCGCTAAAGAAATATCACAGTCTAATATATACAGTCACGAAGCTTGGGATGATTTTTTGCATTTCTCGCTATAGTTGCTAGTCGCTTGGAGTGCTGTGAGTACTAGCAACCTTTTATGTTTATACAGCCAGTGCTGACATACTGTGCAGAAATTTTAATTACTTCACCTTTCATAAACGACATAGAATATGTTCAAAACCAAGCTCTCAGACTCATTACTGGTGGAATCAAAACAACTCCGATAGATTCTATGAGATTCCTCACTAATATTAACAGCATCAAATTGACAATAGAAGAAAAAGCACTGATTCAATATGAAAAACTTATCAGATTATCAGGAAACAATTGGCATTCATACAGTCCTCTCTGTAGATTAAAAACTAAAAAAAGTTTCATATCCATGGTTCAAGAATTAAAACAGAAAATCAACATCCCGAATTTAAAAGAAAACTTACAAATTAAACCAAACCCTTTAACTCTATTAAATGTTGTTGTTGTTTTCTAATGTCAGGCATTTGACAATAAAGTCATTTGACCTCTTGCACTCCAATATTTTTCAAAGATATTATCATGGCCAGCCACTGATGCACAGATTTTGAGGTGTTCCGAATCCATTTCTTGGTTTGAGTTGCACAATGGGCAGTTAGGGGACTGATATATTCCAATTCTATGCAGGTGTTTGGCCAAACAATCATGGCCTGTTGCCAATCTAAATGCAGCTACAGACGATTTTCGTGCTAAATCGGGAATTAACTGTGGATTTTGATGCAGAGAGTTCTGTTTTTTCCCTTGAGATTGTGTTACCAGATTTTGTTTGTTGAAGTCTAAGTATGTAGATTTAATAAATCTTTTCACAGATTAATACGTAGATTTAGTAACAGGTCTGTAAGTAGCAGTGCTGCCCTTCTTTGCTAAAGCATCCGAATTCTCATTTCCCAGGATTCCACAATGGGATGGTATCCATTGGAATACAATTCTTTTATTGAGTCATATTAATTGAGAGAGTATTTTAGTTATTTCTGCTGTTTGAGATGAAGGTGTGTGTCTAGAGACTATTGATAGAATAGCTGCTTTGGAGTCTGACAATATAACTGCATTCTTAAATTTATTGATGTGGCATAGAAGATTCCTGAGACTTTCACTTATTGCAGTGATTTCACCATCAAAACTTGTTGTTCCATATCCAAGAGATCTATAAAGCGAGAAGAGACAGCACATAACACCTGCACTGGCACCTTGTTCTCTGGAGATCAAGGATCCGTTGGTGTATAAATGAAGCCAGTTTTGTGGAGGGTACCTAATATTAATTGTCTCTAAAGACAATTGTTTCAGAATATGACTTTTACAAGTGAGGTTACGTGTGTGCGATACTTAAGAATGAAATGAATGGAGTCCACGGGCGAGACTCGTTAACCGAACCACCTTGGGGAAACGTATCTGTATTTCCTTACCTGCCTTCGACATGTAGCCTAGGGGGTGGGAGTGCCATCAGTCACCAACAGAAGTAATTTCACTTATCGCGTGTAATTCCGTGGGCCACAAAATTATGTTTGTAACAGATTTACCAGCGAATGATCGTCAGGTTTGAATTTCTCAGAATTTAACAAATAAGTTATATCTTTCTTGGTTCGTTAGGAGGAAGTTTGACTACAATTGCAACTGCATCTACAGTTTCGTCTAGGGAAATAAAAACTTTGTCTGCCACAGTTTTCTGTAGGCAAACCCAACAATCTCCAGTCGTCCCTCTTTTTCACGTTTCTCTTTGTCTCTGCATATCTTAATGTTATCGTAATTATATCAACCTGCTTTATTGTTATATTTATATTACTATGGTCTTACTAATAAAAACTCTATATACAGACGTTTAACTGTCTTATACAATGAGTACCTCGTTTATAAGTCGTGTGTAAATTTCTTACTAATAATCACTACATTTGTCGTGTATAACAGTATAACTGTTACACAACTACGTCATAGTTTCGTCATTACTTCATTACGAAAGGTAACAGAATATCTGAGGTTCTCTACTGCATCCGGTAGAGCGCTCTAGTGTGCCGTGTTAAGTATCGATAGTACAACTGTCTCTGATCGATTACCACACTATATTTTGGTCAAAGAGTACCAACTAGAGCTGTGCTACACGTCTTGGGATTCTGTGAACAGGGATTGCTCTTGAGGAACTCTAGACATCATCTTGTAAGATCCAAAATTGCTGCCGCATTAAGAAATAAGGGCTGGATAGTAGAAGAAGAAATCTCCTGTCTAGCTGAAAATGGGTCAACGAGACGAGTAGATATTTTAGCGTACAATGCTGATACTAAACAGGGCATCATTGTGGACCCCACGATACGTTTTGAAGCAGAATGTCATCAGTCAGCCGAGGTCCACCTTGAGAAGAAGTCGATCTATGAGCCTACAGTCAACTATTTCAAGCTGAAATATGCCTTAATTCACGTTGAGGTATTCGGCTTGCTCATAGGTGCTCGAGGGGACTATACCAGCTTTTTTAGAAGAATTTCGACGGCAGTTTGCTCTGCCAATATCTCTGAGGGATGACATTGTGATAATTGTGTTAAAAAATCCTGCCAAATCCTAATTAATCACATGGTGCCACATTAATAGCAATTGTAATTTTTCACGCCCTTTTCTTTGTTTCCCTTCTTTAAAATTTAATATCTATGTTTACATATGTATAATAATTTTTTTGAGGATATCCTGTACTGAGTCCAGAATGTTGAATGTAGGCAGAGTAGCAAGACGATGTGGTATTGATTTCTTAATAGCAATTGCTGTACCACCACCTTCTCGTTCCAATCGATCAGAGCGATAAATGATATAATTACGTAGTCTAAATTTCATATGTGGCTTTAAATGGGATTCAGTGATACATGCCACATCAATACTATGTATATTTAACAATTGCTTGAATTCGTACAATTGATTGCTTATGGCATTGGCATTAAAGTTTAACAGAACCAGATCTTTGAGTAATGATACGGATTTAAGGGCCATATTCAGCTTCTTGCTTTATAGTGTAAAGTGCAAAGCCTTCTATTATTATCAAAATTTTTGATATAGGCTCACTTGCAGGTTTTAGGCGCTGTAAAGTGTGCTGGAATATATTAAGAATTTTCTTAATATTTAGGCATCGCATTAAGGTTATAATATTTGAGTGATTCTGTCAGTGATTCTGAACCAGAAGAAGAATTAAATGTGTTTTGATATGCATGAAAATACATGGGATCTGGTTTTGGTAATGTAGGAAAGTCAAACGACTGCCACACAGGGGGCGTACTCTCCTTAATTGTATTTTGTTTGTTTCTAATCTTTAGCTGTAGAACAGCTCGTTTTGCAACTTGTATTGGACACTGTCCATAGCTCGCTGTATGGTTTCCATTACAGTTAGCACATTTTGGCAGAGTTGAAGGACCCTTAAATGGACAGTCTGCAAACAAATGACTATTGCTACATTTAACGCATTTGATTTGTAAATTACATCTCTTAGAAGTGTGGTTAAATCCCTGACATCTGTGGCACTGAATCACGTGTGGTTTTGGTTTGTATGTTTCTATTTTTATTATGTGATGATCTATATCTTTCAATTGAAAAATTGTCCTTGAATGTTCGTTATTTGGTAAGGTAACTATCCAGACTGGTATTGGACGTCTTTGTGTACTTCCATCTTCTATCAAGATAGGGACAGATAATTGTCGAACATGTTCAATCGCATATGACAATTTTTCTAGTTCTGTTTTCAATGTTTCTGCTTCGACGAAGGTGGGAAGTCGTTTAATAACTACTTGAAGCAATTTGTTTTCTCTAGGCTCATGAGAATAAAATTGTATATTTCTAGCTATAAGAGTTGAATACAACTTATCATAGTCAGACCTGTTGGCAGTGTAATATCTTATACCTTCGTGCGTATAACTAATTTTCCTTGGATTTGTGAGCAATGATTGTAATTTATTATTTTGGGCAAAGAAGTTTCCATCTGGTAATTTACTCACCGTTATCGGTGGCATTCTTGGCTGTTTTGTGTGTTGAGGCTTATCTCTTGGTATTGTTTCTTGATTAATAAGTTGTGAAGGTCCTGTGTCAACACTATCAACTGTAGTTTCCAGAGGGGAAAACCGATTGTTAAGAGTTACAGAAGGATGTACCATATCTTCAAGTTTTGAATAGAAGATTCTGAAATGCTAAATATAGCAGGATTTGGTTTCATCTTGTTAGGTTGATCTTGCTCTTTCGTATCATTACGAATTCGTGAATAAGTCTTCAGATTCGTAGGAAGCTGAAATTTAACACTCTGACGAGGCGGCATTAATTGTGTTTTGTAAATCGTTCATAATATTTTGAATGTGTGGCCCTTCAGCCATGTAAAAGTTTACACTGAACACAATAACTTAATTAAAATTAAAAGAAAAAAAAACAAACAGCAATTCCTTAACACTGAACAAAATAAGATATTTAAACTTTATTTTGTTTCTATATTCCTTAAATATTAAATTAAAATAATAACCTAGACAAAATGTGCTCGTTGTTTACTTTTCACAGCCTTAAAGAATTTGCTTAAAATCAATTGTTATTCTTGTGGATCTGGAGTATTTTGCCACTCTGATAGCAGATGTCTCTGATTCAAGGAACTGTCCTGCCATCTATTACAAGAACATTGAACGATGTGGTGTGTGAGTTCGCCATCTCGGCTTTTTTTAGCCGATGCGCGGCTATTTATTAGTCAATGTGCATTGCCAATATAAGGCCACACAATAATAGATATAACATATTATCACTAATAGCGTCTCCTGTAACATTTTAATGCCTTGCACTTTTGATTAATGAAAAATAATCGCGTTTCAGTCTTTCCACTTATCTAGTTTTCCTTCATTTCATCTTTATCGAAATTACTTTACATTATTAGGGTTGGCAGCATTGTGTCAAAGTTTCGTGTGTAAGTGGCAATTGTAGCGAAGACGAAGTTTATGTTATTCGTTCTCGAATAGAATAATGTTATATTTTCTTTGTGACGTTTTATTAGTCCCTTGTGTTTTCCAATAATACGTGGATCGTTGTGATATCATAGAAATAATTAGTTAAACCGTTTTGTTTTATTAGTTACTGTATTTTGTGTCTTCCTAACCTTCCAGGTAAATATTTGGTCGAGCTTAATATTAACGATTGTTGCTGTTTTCAGAGAAAATATTTCTTGGATTATAAGATTGAAGTGTACGAAATAATATTTACCAATTACTAGCATTGTAACGTTAAAGGCAGTGGCACAGCCAGAATTTTAGAGGAGAGGGTGCTAAAATGAGAAACATGCTTCCAAGAACACGACACTGTTTAAATCATGGCCGTTTACAGCCTATATTGTGAATCAATCTTCCTCAGGCCTATTTGATTGCCATGAGAGGATATTGCTAATACACACAACAAATCGAAGAACTGTTCAATAGTTCATAATTTCCAATCATTCTTGCGAAATTGTTCAACCTATAAATTGCATTTCTTTTTATCGCTGGTTGTATAATACCGTGAATATTACCCATAAATTGAAAAACAAAAGCTTCATAAGCCAAACCACCCCTCTCCGTGGCTGCGCCAGTGGGAAAACGCAAAAAAAGTTACTCAATAAATATTTCTGCGTTGATTTCACCAAAAAAAAAAAAAAACTTAAGCTAGGCCTACACCAAAGGAGGCACATTTTTTTTTTCTTTCATTAACTTAAGTGAGATGTTTATATAGTGATTAAATACGTGGTTTCATTTTTTGCAGCCACAAATAGGCTACTTTCAACATAAAATTCGTTTCATACATAGGCCAGTTTCCCTATTTATATCCTATTGTAATGCACTGTTTTAGCCGCCCTCTTTTCTTGTTATAGTTACTAATATAATATGCGAGGGGTCCAGGACGAATTACTAGGAAAGTGGTCATTTTTCGTATTGTATCCTGGACCTCTCGAGTGTTACATTTGTAAGAAATAGGAGGGGGGAAAGCTAAACAGTGCATTAGAATATATAAAGGTAATTTGCTAGGAGACGTCGTTGCATATAGACCACTTTTACACTAAACTTAACCTTAGTGTATACAACGTACAGTAAAACATTAACCTAACCGATTAAGGAAAAGGTTAGGATAGGTTAGTTTAGGGTTTTAGTATATCTTGCGAAAACAAATTTTAGGTTTAGTGTAAAAGTGGTCTATATGCAACGACGTCTCCTAGCAAATTACCAATATAAGTTACAGGTAAGTGTCAACTATTTTTATGGTGAAAATATTTGTGGCTGCAAATTAAAACCACGTGTTTGTCACTATATACGTCACACAGAAGCCAACGGAGGAAAGAAAAATTGTAACTTATTAGGTGTAACTTTCAAATGTTAAAAAAGACCGAATTCTATATAACGCCATGGGAAACAACGTAGATGTAGCACATGGCGCCTACCGATATTTTATAGTTGGCTATCGTAAATAAATAAATACATACATACAATGTAAGTTGCCAATAATCTCAGGTAAAACATATATTTTACTAACACATACTAAGTAGAAAATAACATAAAATCACACTGTATTTAAATTTGCCGTCTCATTCTGCATTGCATTCGCAGCACTGCAGAATATAATTTCTTAAGTCTTTTCTCTCTCTCTCTCTCTTTTGCACTGTAGCCTCAGGTTTATTGTGGTTATCACTTCTATTCTATGAATGATTGTGTAGCCTAATGGCTGTGCTCTTGTACAAGTACAGCATGCTGTATCATGAACAACCGGTCTATGTTATGGATGATGAAGATGATATCTGAATTACTAAGAATTGATTGTCCGCTGTTGCATTGCACAATTACCGTCAGTTTTCTGTTATTTAATTTCCAGAGAGGAATATCCAATGAATCTAGAACATCGCACAAATCTTTGAAAAATTCTGATGAGTTACTGTGACTTGTTACAGTTTGTGTTAACATTACTGACTGTGCTGATGATTTCTTTTTAACTTCATTCTCGATAGCAAGTTTGCTATTTGCTGCTAGGATGAGGAGTGTGGAAATAAAAGTCAGCATGCAATGGAGAATATCGTTATCTGTACAGAATTTACAGAGTCTTGGAAAATCCTAAAACTTTATTAAGGTTGTCTGCATTCCATTTGTAAAATAAGGAACAGGTGATTGATTTGTGCAGCTTTCTCTCTCTAAAGCCTTGGGACCAGTGGCGGCTGATTGACTGAGGCAAGTGAGGCCGGGCCTCAGTCACTTGGCTTAACTGAAATCAAATTTTGTGTTTTTATACAATGTATTAGTTATTTGAATGAAGCATATATCACTGTAGAAACATTTGAAAACTTTCATGTATATAGACCTGTTTTGCAGTAAAATGAGTTCCTGAGGCCAGGATCGCTCGTGCCAGGTCTGGCTTGTGATGTAAGACCTGTTTTGCAGTAAAATTTGTTCCTGAGGCCAGAATCGTTCGTGCTGGGTCTGGCTTAATGCATTTCATGTCCTTTCGCGGGCTTTGAGTTTACGCTTAAAATGTTGTAGCTGGGGCACAATTCGTTTGGCCTGGTCAGGTTTCACTCCTCACATCCACATTCACTGGCCTCAAGGGTAGAGTGGGGTGGGAATAGCAGTGGTGACTTGTCTTCCTAACTATGCTATAAATAACAAAATTCCAGCTCTTTGGCAGGTAGAGACCCACTCGATTCTCTCCCCTTATGTCTCAGTTTATGACATAAGCGAGGGTGTTCTACTATTGTACTTCGTAGTACAGTAATGAATCTGGGCCAATGTTGTTATGTATTTTGGGAAAATATAAACGGAAACAAAATGAGAGAATAATGCTGGTGCAGTTAATTCATTGTTAGAGTGTCCTTTTTCCAGAAAAAATAATACTGAAAGAAAGGAAGTTTTAAATAAGGAGAGAGACTACTGAGATACCTACGACATCGCTGATAATTTTTCTGACACATAATCTTAAAACGCGAGTCTCTATTGCATCCTGGTATGGGCAACATAAATGGTTATGTGGTAATGTGATGCAAAATAAACTTCTCTTGGCCTTGTTTGTTGCTGTCAAAGGAAAAAATGAAAAGAAAAGAAAGAAAGGGGAATTTCAACACATAATATGGGATGCTTCATCACACTGAAACAATCACTGAAACTCAGGGCATAACAGCTTATTTGGTGAGTGAAATTATTATTTTTCATTGATTAGTAATAAGAATAGAATAATAATAATAATAATAATAATAATAATAATACAGTAATAATGATATTAATAATATAATAACAATAATAATTAATATCATAAACAAACATTTCCTATCGGTGGCACTTAAACTAGTTGCATCTGGCCTCAATGAGGATTTCGATCACCGGCCGCTACTGCTTGGGACTCTTCAAGGATTCAAGCTTACTGTCTGGTCTTGAATTGCTCTTCCATGAAAAATATATTCCATCCTACCTTTGCTGTAAATAAGGATGGCAATTGAACTACAAAATAAAATAAAATTCAATTATATTAAAGTTAAGTAAAACAAAAATTGAAATTAATATCAAAAGTCGCAAAAATGGCAAAGAATGAACTACCAAAATTGAAAAAATTAACCTAAAACGAAACAAGTCCAAAAATGACGAAATTGATCTTAAAAACTGTGAGTCTTACAACCAGAAATCAATCATTAGGATTTATGTACTTATCAACGAAGTCTGCAAATTCTTAGATTAAAAGTAAAATGTTACCAACGTCAGCCCGTGCTGATTATGGTATTGTTCTAACACTGCTGACAGTGCAACATGTGTAAATGAGCAACTGTTGTTTTCCGCGGTCATGAACTTGTAAATTTGTTGCAACTGTCTTCATATCAAGACAAACTTGGCATGTAGAGAGTTGCAATTTACTGAATTGCAAGCAAAAGAAAATCAGTAACAAATGTTAAAGTAACCTAGAAGTGATTTATTTAAAAGTGGAAAGTATCTTGTGAATAGTATTTGTAGGTTTCACTGTTTTCTTGCTTTCTGGTGTGCAGGATGGCAAAACCGAATCCTATTCCAGACCTCAAGCAGCGAGTGAAGACCCTGGAGGGACAGGTTCGTCTGCTGCTTCCTCTCATAGAGGAGGTGAGGGTCCTCAAGGAGAGGTTGGACTCGCGGTCCCTGCATGGCCTGGAGGCAAGGAAGGGAGAGAAAAAGTAGGGAGCAGCAACAACATTGAGGAGCTGAAGGAGAAATTGAAGCTGAGAGAGAGGGAATTAAGAGAAACACAGGCTGAACTGGAAAAACTGAAAGAAGAATCGGAAAGGGTAAGAGTTCCGCTGTTGCCAAATTTACAGTTACTACTGAACAACTTATATTAGGTCACAGTTAAGGCTTTATTCCACAGAACTATTTGCTCATACCAGGCATTCACAAAATGTGTGACGAGGGAAATTGAAAAATATTTAAGACAAATTTGTAGCCATGTACAAAATGCGAAAGATAGAATTAGAAATGTCGTGTTGTTTAGTACAATACATTCAGTAGTTGGTTGTGAGTTATTCTGTTTCTCATCGCACTGTCACCTTACTGATTCGACTAAGTCTTAACCTGATTCCTTCGTGGTTAAAGGAGAAAGTAGAACTGAGGCAGAAATATGAAGGAGAGCGCAAGTTGCGGCTGCAGCAGGAGGAAGTAAGTGATGAGCAGTTACCATGGTTACAGACACAGTAATTGGACAGTTGAGACTACATTAAAGGTTGGACCAGTAAGCACGAAAAACTTTAAAATAGGCAGACATGCAGACACCAAGGCGTGTTCAAATAGGCACTTTATTGAATGATAAATATGAGTACTCCATTATATATCATAATGTAGTGACAGTCTCCCATTGACTGTTTTGTAGAGTATGATATTTTTTAGTGAACAGACATTTCTACGTAATTATGCTCGTTTGGAAGAAGTGTGAAGTTATTGGTATAATGTTTGTTGCAGGTACTGTAATAAAAACGCTAAGGGTCGCTTGAACAATGTTCCATATGTTGATAATTGATGCAAATGGGCCGGTGGAGGTTTCCTGTCCACTGTTGGAGATTTGCTGCACTTTGGGAATGCAATGCTGTACAGCTACCAGTGGAGAAATGACTTAGTAAGTGAAGCCATCCAACAACTAGTAAATGAACAGCAGAGAGGTTTTCAAACTTGGATTGGTAATCTCTTTGTTTATGTTGTTCAATGGTTGAGGTGAGTGACATCATTAGCAGACAATGCTTTAGATTATTTCTGTGGATAATTTTGGGTAATGTTGCCATACTTAGACAGCCTCAGTCCTAGTAGATAGGGAAGTTTATCTTGGAGAAAATGCTTATACAGGGTGATTCAGAAAAAGCGTGCAACAATTAAACAGAAACTAGGGAATGCTGTATAGAACATTCTGACATAGGAACTTGGGGCCTGCAAAGTCCCAAAAAACGAGATATGAACTTAAACCTATCATTGTCACTGTTTTCCATATCATTTACATTTATTTACACTTACTTAAATGACTTTCAGAGAACCCGCAGGTTCACTGCTGCCCTCACATAAGCCCGCCATTGGTCCCTGTCCTGAGCAAGATTAATCCGTTCTCTACCATCATATCCCACCTCCCTCAAATCCATTTTAATATTATCTTCCCATCTACGTCTCGGCCTCCCCAAAGGTCTTTTTCCCTTCAGTCTCCCAACTAACACTTTATATGCATTTCTGGGTTCGCCCATACGTGCTACATGCCCTGCCCATCTCAAACGTCTGGATTTAATGTTCCTAATTATGTCAGGTGAAGAATACAATGCGTGCAGTTCTGTGTTCTGTAACTTTCTCCATTTTCCTGTAACTTCATCCCTCTTAGCCACAAATATTTTCCTAAGCACCTTATTCTCAAATACCCTTAACCTATGTTCCTCTCTCAAAGTGAGAGTCCAAGTTTCACAACCATAAAGAACAACCAGTAATATAACTGTTTTATAAATTCTAACTTTCAAATTTTTTGAGAGCAGACTAGATGACAAAAGCTTCTCAACCGAATAATAACAGGCATTTCCCATATTTATTCTGTGTTTACTTTCCTCTCGAGTGTCATTTATATTATTTGTTACTGTTGCTCCAAGGTATTCGAATTTTTCCATTTTTCCAATGGATAAATTTCCAATTTTTATATTTCCATTTCGTACAATATTCTCGTCACGAGACATAATCATATACTTTGTCTTTTCGGGATTTACTTCCAAACCTATCTCTTTACTTGCTTCAAGTGAAATTTTCATGTCTTCGCTAATATGTTTTCGCGGGATATCAGCCGAGTTAAGATTTTGGAATGCTCCAAGCTTTCGACTGCTATCTCTGCAGCCATCTTCAGGGAAGTGATGTCCGAACAGAAAGTCGAAAGGTTATATAGATGTGGCTGTCTCAGGTGAAACGGGATTGGTTGGCGGATCGGCCAATCCGGGGCCGGGAATTGTCATCGCTCGTAAGCTCCGCCCCTCCCGGGATTGCTGCGTGAAGTTTGGCGGGCGGCGAGCCCTGTAAGAAGAACCACCACGCTGCTGAAATCTTCCTCGCTGCCTGCCGAGGTTATAAAAGTTCTACTACCACACTCGGCCACACCACCTCGGATTTACGGGCTCCCCAAGATCCACAAACAAGGGCTACCATTACGACCCATTGTTAGCACCATCGGGTCGCCCACATACCACCTGGCCAAGCATCTAACCAACATGCTCCAACCCCTGATTGGAACGTGTGAACATCATGTGAAAAACTCTACAGAATTTGTTAGAATTATGGAGAACATCACAGTGGTCCCATCAGATCTACTAGTGAGCTTCGATGTAATTTCACTCTTCACAAAGGTTCCGATAAAAGAGGCTCTTGAACTGGTAGCGGAACAATTCCCGGATGATATTCTGCAACTCTTCCGACTGGCCTTGACTACTACTTACTTCACGTACAACAGTGAGTTCTACGAACAAACCAACGGCGTGGCAATGGGCTCCCCGCTGTCACCTGCTATTGCTAACTTTTACATGCAGCACTTCGAACACCAGGCCCTAGACTCAGCCACACACAAGCCGAGCCACTTCTTCCGCTACGTAGACGACACCTTCGTGGTCTGGCCGCACGGACAAGACAAGCTACAAGAGTTCCTACAACATCTCAACAGCATCCACGCGAATATCCAGTTCACCATGGAGGTGGAGTCAGAGGGCTCACTGCCGTTCCTGGATATCCACATACACAGGAAAGCAGATGGTACTCTCGGACATGGCGTGTATAGAAAGCCGACGCACACAGATCTGTACCTGAATGCACTCAGCCTCCACCACCCTTCGCAGAAGAAGTCCGTCCTGACTAGTCTACTACATCGCGCCATAGTCATTTCCGATATCAACAACTTGCCTGCAGAAATGGACCATCTTCGTAGAACACTACAACAAAACAACTACAGCCGGAGAGACATCAGCAAAGCCCTCAAACAAGTTACCACGAGATGTAACACAATAGACTTAGACAGCAAGCAAGAACCGACAAAGAAAGCTTTCATTCCATTCTGCGGGAGCGTGTCACACAAAATAAGCAGAATCCTCCAGAAAGTTAATATCAAAACCATCCATAAACCACAGAGCAAAATCCGGAGTCATCTACGTCAGGTTAAAGACAGTCAGGGCTTAAGGACTCCAGGGATTTACAAGATTCCATGCGAGTGTGGCGAAGTATACATAGGGCAGACTGGCCGCACAGTAGAAGACAGAATCAAAGAACATAAGAGGAACCTGAGGCTGTATTACCCGGAAAAATCTGCAGTGGCGCAACACAGCATAGAAAAGGAGCATAAAATACTGTTTGACCACACCAAGGTCATTAACAAATCAAGCCACTACTGGGATCGTACAATCAAGGAGGCCATAGAGATCAAGCTGGAGAAAAACAACTTTAACAGAGACAGTGGACTCCAGCTCAGTCAGGCATGGACACCGGCCTTAGACCAACTCAGGGCCTCTTACAATCAAGGTCATGAAGATCACGGACCGAGGACGGCAACCGATTCCAACCGGCGGAACAGGGCTCGCCGCCCGCCAAACTTCACTCAGCAATCCCGGGAGGGGCGGAGCTTATGAGCGATGACAATTCCCGGCCCCGGATTGGCCGATCCGCCAACCAATCCCGTTTCACCTGAGACAGCCACATCTATATAACCTTTCGACTTTCTGTTCGGACATCACTTCCCTGAAGATGGCTGCAGAGATAGCAGTCGAAAGCTTGGAGCATTCCAAAATCTTAACTCGGCTGATATCCCGCGAAAACATATTAGCGAACCAACGCCGAGAAAGCCTCAAATCATACATTTTCATGTCTTCTCTAATAGTTTGTGGATTTTCTCCTAACATATTCACGTCATCCACATAGACAAGCAGCTGATGTAACCCGTTCAATTCCAAACCCTCTCTGTTATTTCGGACTTTCCTAATGGCATATTCTAGCGCGAAGTTGAAAAGTAAAGGTGATAGTGCAATATCTCAAAGAATAAATCTTGAAATTAATGACATTATTTACGATTCTTCCTCTATACTGTAAGTTCGAATTAGAGTGTTGTTGAATGGATTTTTCACAGCAACATGAACCTTAAAAATGCAGTTATCTCAAGACCTTAAATTTTCAGTTGTTTCCCTTTTGAAGTGGCTCGTCCTTATCTCCTTAATTGATTTCGCAGATCCAAGTTCTCTATATCAAAATGTTTTGTAGAGCATGCTCTATTTCCTGTTCAATTTTGCACGTTTTTTCTGAATCGCCCTGTATAGTCTTAGTCCCGAGTTGAATCCTCGCCTATCTGTTAGTCACGTTCATTCTCCACGCGAATATTAGATATTTTGATTTTCTGTGTCTGTTTTCCTAGGACAACAAACTGTACCCACCCGGTTACCTGCGATTCAAGACGTTGAGGGAAATGTGGACCGTGCAGCCAAAAACCACAATGAAGTGGGGACGCAGTGACGGGTACGGCATGGTCTGGGTTGTGGTGCCGGCCGTTCAGGAGCACGGAGGCGGAGATACCCAGAGATTTGCAGTGGGGCACACTGGTGGTGCAGTTGGTGCGTCCAGTGTCTTGTTGATGGTGCCTGTTACTCCATCTGAGTCATCTTCTAAAACTCTCACAGAAGGGCCTCTGTCAGACAGTGCAGCAGAGATCTGTATTCCTTCAGGCGTGACGGTTGCTGTTATAGTGAACATACAGGACGTAGGACTGCAGCACTTGGCCCTTGATGTTGCAGCCATTTTCTGTGAAGCATTGAAGCCATCTTGAAACACTGCTACTCATTGTGGTTGCATTGCCTTCAGTTCGTAACTGCTGTTTGCTTGCAGTTGACTTCTCAACTCCTGGACTGCAGTTACCATTCATTTTATATTTGACGGATGTGAAGCTTTGCTTCAAAATGTATTTTACGACATATAAGGAACATAGCTTAGTATGGAATATTTAAGCGACAGAAAACAAATATGCGTGGTATTGGATTCTAGTGTGAGACCAAGCAGGGTTGATTCCTGACAGAAATTAATGTTACTAGATCTTCCAGGTAATATCAAAATTGGAAATTTATCCTTTGAAGAGGTGGAAAAATTCAAATATCTTGGAGCAACAGTAACAAATATAAATGACACTCGGGAGGAAATTGAACACAGAATAAATATGGGAAATGCCTGTTATTATTCAGTTGAGAAGCTTTTGTCATCCAGTCTGCTGTCAAAAAATCTGAAAGTTAGAATTTATAAAACAGTTATATTACCAGTTGTTCTGTATGGTTGTGAAACTTGGACTCCCACTTTGAGAGAGGAACATAGGTTAAGGGTGTTTGAGAATAAGGTGCTTAGGAAAATATTTGGGGCTAAGAGGGATGAAGTTACAGGAGAATGGAGAAAGTTACACAACACAGAACTGCACGCATTGTATTCTTCACCTGACATAATTAGGAACATTAAATCCAGACGTTTGAGATGGGCAGGGCATGTAGCACTTATGGGCGAATCCAGAAATGCATATAGGGTGTTAGTTGAGAGGCTGGAGGGAAAAAGACCTTTGGGGAGGCCGAGACGTAGATTGGAAGATAATATTAAAATTGGATTTGAGGGAGGTGGGATATGATGATAGAGAACGGATTAATCTTGCTCAGGATAGGGACCAATGGCGGGCTTATGTGAGGGCGGCAATGAACCTCCGGGTTCCTTAAAAGCCAGTAAGTAAACCACAGGATGCAAGTTGAAATCATTTTCAACAGTTACTGTGATGTACCAAAGTATATAATGGAGTTTCAGAGCAGTAATTCTGTGGTACGATACACGAGGGTAGGTCAACAAAGGGGAACATAGTAAGTAGAACTTAAAAATGAGAAGAATTCAATCTGGCATCGAGACGAATCCGGGTGTGGCTTAGTGGATAAAGCACCAGCACGTAAAGCTACAAATCAGGTTCGAGTCCCAGTGTGGGAGAGAATTTTTCTCCACTCTACTGATTCTTCACCATATGGAAACACAGAATTACTTCACTGAAATGCCATATGAGCCGATCAGAGCAGAAGTGGTGTAAGTCAAAATTGGGTAATGAGGTGTAAAGTAAAAATTCTGTAAAATACAGCACAAAGTAGCAATTAATATGTCCTTCGTGCTGTCCATTGACTACTACTTTCTTCTTCTCAAGGCACTACAACTTCAAAATTGAATGTCTTGGCCTTCTCAACAATTTTTTTTCCATTCTTTTAACATGGCCAAACCAACTTAATTGCTATGTATGCAGACGATACAGCTATTTATGCAACCCATCGCAACATTAACATAGCCTCAAATCACCTTCAGGTAACCTTAAACATCATATGCCCTTGGCTTGAAAATTGGCGCATCGCACTGAACTACAATAAATGCAAAGCAATGATATTTACTTTGTGTCGTCCTGCTAATCCTCCATGCATAAATCTTTCAACCAACGTGTTACCGTGGAAACCAAAGGATGAAGCTGTAAAATATCTTGGAGTGCACTTTGATCACCGTCTATCATGGAAACATCACATCAACAACAAACTTAAATTGGCCTGCTCAAGACTCGCTAAATTATATCCGCTCCTCAACAAGAAATCATCTCTAAAGCTACAAAATCGCATGCTACTTTACACATCTCTATTACGACCTCTACTGCTTTATGCCTGTCCTGTCTGGGGAGGAGCTGCAATAAGTGAAATTAAACACATCCAGTCCTTTCAAAATAAAGTCCTACGAATTTCACTCAATTCTCCTTGGTTTGTCCGTAACAGCCAACTACACAGAGAAACTGGTATTGACACAGTCAAACAGTTTATTCATTCACAAGCTAAGGAGTTCTATAACAACCTAGAAAATGTTCCAGGTGCCGTCCACTACTCTCTCGGAAGGAAGTCCACATTTCCCACCAGAATCAAGACCCGACTTCCAATGGACCTCATATTATAATCAAAATTTATCATCACACCAACCATAATTAACAATTATTTTTGTTCATTGAGGAGCCCAATCTAGGCTGCCCTCAATTCAGTGTCATGTATTGTATTTATATTTTATTTAGAAATGATCTTATAGCGCTAAATGCACTGATCGATCAATAAATTATTTAAAAAATAAACCAACTTAACCTCATAGCCCTGATGAAGTTTATTATATTTTGATTGTATATTAACTCATTTAGTTCTTTGTTAGTTTTTATTCTCCAATTGCCATTTCTATCCTTGGAGGTCCAAAGATTCTTCTTAAAATCCTCCTTTCAAAAATTAACAATTTTTGTTTGATTGATTCTTTCAATACCCAAGTTTCACAGGCGTAGGTGACAGCTGGTCTTATTATAGTCCAATATAATCTTAATATTTGGCTTCTTTTGTTATTAGTTTGCTTTTAAATAAAAGCTTTCGTTGGCAAAATAGGCTCTGTTACCATTTGTAATTCGTATCCACTGACTACTAATAGTTTAAATAAATTGAATATTAATTGCTACTTTGCGCTGTATTTTACAGAATGTGTACTTTAACCCTCATTACCCATTTTTGACTTACACCACTTCTGCTCTGAACAACGGTTCATGTACTTCGGTACATCATAGTAATATGATAAAGAGTAATCACTTTGTGATTCAAGATGGCGCCATATTCCGTTGGACCCCGGCCATTCAGTCACTCGTAATGACTGCACCTCTGTACTTGTGGTTGGACATTGTATCTACTGTCACACATATTGCAACACGGTACATGAGGTTAGGCCAAAAGATGGGAACACAGTAGGTAGAACTTAAACTGAGAAGGATTCCATCCAGCATCGGAACTTGAATCCAATGTGGCTTAGTGCCAGCACATAAAACTGGAAACCTGGGTTGAGTCCCGGCACCGGAGAGAATTTTTCTCCGTTCTACCAATTCTTAACCATTTTCAACAGTGGTTTGAAACATTTTACCGTTTTAAAACAGCTTTATTTGAATTTTAAACTCGCGCTGAATATTTAACAACAGCTGACCATTTCATACTACAAAAATGCCTACCATCTTAGCGATATAGAAGTTATTGGTCTGTTTACTGGTGTAAGAGGAACCATCACCACTCCTCTCCTTTCTTTCTCCAAATACTTTCAAATACAAACCACCATCATTAAAGATGTGGATGTTGAGTCATTGAAGCTATCAGTTTGTATCCTGCGACATCATCTTTATTCCACATCCTGAGTTACTTTTCTAGTACCATTTTCTTCATTCCTTTAGCACATTAAATTTTATATTGATCACTATATTCTAAAATTCCTGATTTGTTATCATGTTTTATTCGATTGTAATCTTATTTCCATTATTGTAGTCCACACCTGTGGAGTAACGGTCAGCGCGTCTGGCCACGAAACCAGGCGTCCCGGGTTCGGATCCCGGTTGGGGCAAGTTACTTGGTTGAGGTTTTTTCCGGGGTTTTCCCTCAATCCAATATGAGCAAATGCTGGGTAACTTTCGGTGCTGGACCCCGAATCATTTCACCAGCATTATCACCTTCATTTCATTCAGACGCTAAATAACCTAGATGTTGATACAGCATCGTAAAATAACCCAATAAAATAAATAAATAAAATCCATTATTGTCATATGGCAACCTCCCAAGTTGGGGAATACATAAATTTTAGTTCAGTAATAATCATCATCCAAACAAGTATAAGGCCCAAGGCCCTTTACGATCACAGTGTTTTCCGAGAACAGAGAAAACAGGTGAATGGCTCTTCACCAGATCTTCATAACAGCATCTTGGAAAGGGTCGGCAGTTCACAGTAAACAAGTCATCGTCATGGCAACCAGCTTTGTTTACTGAAGGCGAAAAGGAAAGTCTCCTCCGAACCTTCAGCATTTAAATCTCTCACTGCCTGATCTGCTGGCCACGTGACCTGTCTGGTGAGGAGTTCTTCTGAAGTACCCCAGAAAGAGGTTAACTGGGCAGATTAAGCCAAGCAAGACAGATTAAAAAGTAGAGCAACATACGGTTTAGTAAGGAATGCATTTTATTTTAATTTATTGATAAAATATATTTATTTTATTAAAGCACAAAAAAAGGGGTGAAGGTGGCCCTCACAGACTTCACTTGAATAGCCGCCACTGCAATAAGTGCGTCTTACATGTTGTAAAATACGGTCTTTCATTGTAGATTTTATAGTAAAGGACAAAAACTGAGTGTTCCTCATTCATTATTTCTCCACGGTGAAGGTGAGTGGATGCCAGTTTAGCTGTTTACGCACAGAGTTTGTACAGTCAGGTATAAAGACAACTCAAGCACCAGGCACAATTCAGAGAGTATAAACAACATGGCGGACGTCATTATAGAAAAATGTGTATTTATATTTTGTTAAAAGGAATTATGAAATATTTTAATAATTCACCTAGAAACATGATGAAACTATTTTTCACTATGTAATAGAAGGGACATTTCTTGTTAATCCAGGGTTATGTTAAGAGTCTTTACGCAGTGATTTTTTATTGTGGTCATTAGTTCATATCATTCATCATAGATGCTGTCTTCCAGTAATACATATCCATGTTATGTAACATTTTCTTATTAACATGTTAAGATTTCGAAGTTTCATCAGTATTTTTCAGATTCTTTTGCTTTTCTTTGCTGGGGTCGGCCTCAGTAGCATAATTAGTATAGCGCTGGCCTTCTATGCTCGAGATTGCAGGTTCGATCCCGACCCAGGTCGATGGCATTTAAGTGTGTTTAAATGCGACAGGCTCATGTCAGTAGATTTACTGGCATGTAAAAGAACTCCTGCGAGACAAAATTCTGACACACCGGTGACGCTGATATATCCTCTGCAGTTGCTAGCATCGGTAAATAACCATAATTTAAATTTAAATTTCTTTGCTGGGCTGATGACCTAGGAACAGATAATCTGGAAGCAAAGATAATTTAAAAAATCCTGCTTTTACTGTAGGTATTTGCAAGGATCATGTTTCCAATTAGAAGTGAATTCAGTTTGTGGTCCCCTCCGAAGCACTTCCACAACACATATTGTCATTCTTTCCTTTAAAGACGTAAATGTGTCCAGAAGTAGATCAGGAAGTAAGACTAAATTTTTTTATTGTTTTTTTAATTAATTATTTAGCTAAAATCATGCATGGTTAATCTGCAAAACAAGTAATTCCCACACGAATAATTGGGAGCATGCTGTAACATTTAAATTCTTTTTGTTTCTTTTCATATGAAAATTTGACGAGTTTGTGAATAATCATATCAGCTTCACACTCCATTGATTAACGTGCTTATTATAAGTTTAGTACAAAGAAACAACTAACTAATTCCCATTAAGTGATCCACATGCTCGACATTTATGTCAGATTATATTTGAATTCATAATAAATGTGAATTTTTAATGGATATATTAAAGAATTTTGTTGTATTTTCGATATCGACTGTCCATTGTTCACTGCCTACTTCATTTTGTTGTTATTGCTTAGCAATTCTGGAACAGCTGACTGACGTGCTATTCATTTGTTTTTATATGAGGTTTCTGTTACCTTTCAGATCTCGTTTCTCTTCATATACAAATATTACTACATTCATTACACACCATTGCTCAATCTCTTCCTTTTTCAAAATATATTTAAACTTTTTCTGTTTCTTTTCATATGAAAACTTGAGCTTTTTTTGTGAATAAACATATCAGTTGTACACTCCATTGTCTCATCATAAGTTTAGTAGAAAAAAGTACAACTAATTAATAAATTCATTACTTATTAAAATGATACATATGCTTGTTGAAGATTTTTACAACACAGTTTGTGTCAAATTATATTTTAATTCACAATAAATGTGGGTTTTTAAGGGATATATTGAATTCAGTTGTATTTATGTTTTTGACTGTCCTTTGTTCACTGCCTGTTTTATTTTGTTATAGCTTAGCAATTCTTGAACAGTTGACTGATTTGCAGAAACTCTATTCTTTTTTTCTTTTTTTTTTTTAATGTGAGATTTCTGTAACTTTCAGATGTTTCTCTGAAATATATTTAAATTATATTTTTATCTTTCCATATGAAAACTTGAGTTTGTTTGTGAATAATATTATTACCTTTATACCCCATTTAACTGCTTATCACAAGTTTTGTACAAAGAAATGTAATTAGTTTCTATTAAAGAGCTCCACAGTTTATGTAATATTGTATTTTAATTCACAATAAATATGGATTTTTAATGGATATATTAAATTTTGTTGCATTTACGTTATCGACTGTCCATTGTTCACTGCCTGCTTCATTTTGTTGTTATTGCTTAGCAATTCTGGAACAGCTGACGTGCAAGAACTCACAATTAATTTTTTTTATACTAGATTTCTGGAATTTTCAGATCTTGATTCTGTTGATGTATAAATATGACTACATAATAAATTACATGAACTGCTTATTTGTGAATAACTCTTTACCCATGTGATTCATTGCTGACTGGACATACAGACTGACTAAACTGGTACATAACTATATCATCACAACAGTTCATCTCATCTGGTTTCCACTTGCCTTTGCCAAAATATACCTCATAGGATATTATAAAGAGGAACGTGTTTTATTGAATTCTGATTTTGTTGTAAAGAGACGTAAACCAATATGAAGTAATGTCAAACTCTGTTTTTCCCACAAGTGATATAATGTTTTCGATGCATTTTAAATAATAAAGTAATTGAAAAAATAAGAGGAACATTTCATTATTTTCAAAATAGACAAATACAATCTGAAACTTAGCATCATGTGAGACTATCTGCAGAGAAATTATTTGTATTTCCTTTGGAGAATATTACAAGCGTTTCCTGGAAATTGTTAACTTCATCGACACTGTTTTGAGAGGTAGTACTATAAATAAGCACTACTCTTGTCAAACTCTCGGCTCTTCCTGAAAAATCTATGTTTCATATTAGTGACTTACCTAGCCTAAAGATGGGGGCACTTACACCACATGATTTAGTTCCAGTCATTTTAAGAAGTGCTGTTGGTGTGGTTGGGGGAAGGTTTGGACATGTGTCAGAACGGTTTGTGGTGTATTTTGTTCATTCATTGTGTATATAATCACTCAAAAAGTACTGAAAATATTTTAATGAAACTACATGCATGTATAGTTCTCCCATACTCTGAAATCTTTGATGAGAATGTATAATTTATTTAAAAACGATAATATTGATCCAATTCTTTTTGAAAAAAATTTAGTATCAGATATGAAGTACTGTATGTTGTAGCTCAAAGCAAGAATTACATTGTTGGCTCGGGTAGCTTACTTGGTATAGTGCTGGCTTTCTGTGCTCGAGATTGCGTGTTCGATCCCGACCCGATCGATGGCATTTAAGTGTGCTTAACCCTCTATGGCCCAACGTGACTTCAAAGTAACAATCCCTTTTTATTCAATTTTTATACATTTCTGATCAAGTACCACTGTATCCCAATGTGTCTTTGGAGCCACAGTATGGCAGCTAAGAATCCATGCCTTGTTTGTATAAGTAGTGTAATTTGTTCTCACCAGATAGCATAGGAAAGCTAGCGTTTGCTCACAGAGGGAAGGTTGTGAAATCGACGAACTTTATGTTTATTTTTTGTGATATTTATTTGTGAATTTAAGTGGTAAAAAATATTCACAGTATTCGTAAGTATTAAATTTAACACTTATACAATGTAAAATTCAGTTAATCGATTTTATCTTGCATTATTTCATAAATATACGTTTGTGTCTTTCATGCAACATTGGGCTACTACGTTTGAGGATATGCACGTGCAGCATGGTAGTGCAAATATAGAATGATCAGTCGAAATCCTCTTTTTATTTCTATTTATACTGTATTCAGAGCCTTCATATAATTTTATAATTTTAAACAATAATTATATTATATTGTCTTTTATGATCATTTCGTGATTACTGAAACAAAATTAATAACAGTACCTGTAAAATTTTACAATATTGGTATTTTATAGTTGTAACATATTTACTTTCAGCCTTATTTTGCGTAATTTTCTTATCACTGTAGTGTATCTATATAATACAGCACCGTCAATATTTCTCTTACACAGTCTATTCAGGGATGAACCCAAAGAGGTTTTATGGACATAACAAGAGAAGCGAAACTAAAGTGAAAACTGTAGGAGGTTACGCATCTGATGATCCTGATTTAGCATCTGATAGTGAAGATGTGGAAGTGCATCAGAACCTTAGGACCCAAGAAAATATAATTATTCCAGAAAGCGATACAGATGAGAATGGGGAAGTTGCCGGTAACCACCACCAAGTTTTGGATGATGCTAGTGATGATGGAACGATAATGCCCAAGTAGGAAATTATTCAGAAAGATGTGGTGGCACAGTTGATTTTACTTGGAAAGTGAAACAAAATTAGGCAATTACAACCAGTTCAACCATGGAAAGAGAGACTTCCTGATGGAACCAACTGCCCTGATGAGCCTATACATTATTTCAGAAAGCCATTGGATGAGAATATATTGAACAATGTGGTGAATGAAAGTAACCTTTATGCAGCAAGTCCTGATCCTACAAACCAAATACAATTTTCTCTAGAAGAGATTGAGCAGTTCATTGGTTGCTGCTTTTATATGTCAATATATGCAATATATGGCTTGCCAGGTTCCAGAATGTATTGGAAAGAAGGTACTGAAGTTCCAGCAGTCGCTGATACAATGCCGCGCAATAGATGGGAGGAAATAAAGTCTAATCTTCACTTCAATAATAATGAAAATGTAGAAAGGAGTAATGACAAATTATACAAAATAAGACCATTTCTAGATTCCTTAGTGAAGAATCTCAACTCCATTCCTATGAATGAAAATCTTTGTGTTGATGAGTAAATGATAGCGTTCAAGGGAAGACATAGGCTGAAACAATACATGAAGAACAAACCAAAAAGTGGGACTACAAAGCTTTTGTATTGTGTGATTCATTCGGTATGTATGTATGTATGTATGTATTTATTTACACTGCAAGTGGGCAAGCACCCGGTGGCAGTGGTATATACAATATTAACAATACACAGTTAAAATGATAAGCAATACACAATAAAATTTACAATAGCCTACATAATAAAATTTACAACACATATACAATTTTATACACAATACAATAAGAATACACAATACAATTTAACACAATAATAATTAAACATAAAATAAAACACCTAATTTTACAACACAACCTACATAATTATGTATAGGTCCTACATAATTTTCAATAGTCTTTCACTTTACTCTCATCTCATTCCCTGTAGTGGCACTATGACGCATTTCACTGACACTTTAGCACACATTTCACTGACACTATAGAACACATTTCATTGACGCTATAAATTATCACTGATCGGAACTGTTCACTGCACTGTAAAACCATAACTTCACTGACTCACCTCGCTTCACTGATACAATAGTTCAAATAAGTCAAATAATTGCATTCTTATGCATACTTATAAACAGAACTACATTTAAACTAAACATTTCTAGTGTAAGGCCCTCTTACACGCTATTTTTAAATAATTTACAATTCAAACCAAGGAAGTAAACTCGTCAGGCTAGATAAATACATGCCACCTTAAAAAATTAAGTGTTGAATGTCACCTTAATTTTAATTTTCACTTTATACACAACTCTTTAAATTATTCTTGAATCTCCTTAAGGAAGGACAGCCCTCAAAGACCGCTGCAGGTAGGTCATTCCAATCATTTATAGTTCTATTTAAAAATGAGAATTTACCTACATCCGTTTTCTGTTTCCTACATTTGATTTTAAAATCATGATCGTTCCTACCATAGTACGTTGGCTTTTCTAACCCAGCCGTTATGTCTACCCATGCTTTCTGACCTAGATGTGCTCTATACAATGATGTTATTCTAGTTTTCCTACGTCTGTTTTCCAAAGTTTCCCATTTAAGTTCTTTTATCGTATCGTTCCCATCTTCTCTTTTACCTTTAACAAATTTAGCTGCCCTATACTGGATTCTTTCTAAGGAATTTATCTGATATATTCTATAGGGATCCCAACACGTAGTTCCGTATTCCATTAACGGTCGCACTAATGTTAGATATGCTATTTCCCTCGATTTGGGGCTAGCCTTTCTCAAGATTCTCATAATAAAGTGAAGTGCCCTCCATGCTTTGCCTGTAACATTATCAACATGCTCTCCCCAAGAAAGTTTGGAGTTTAAATACACTCCTAGGTATTTACAACATTGTTCTTGCGGAATTACAACACCACTGAATTCGTAATTTAGACTAGTTTCCTCTCGGGTTTTACAAAATGTTATAGATTTACTTTTAGAACCATTTATTTTCATCCTATGCTTTAACGCCCAGTTGTAAATGTTATTCAAGTCTGTTTGAATAGCATCTACATCTGAATTATTTCTAATCTTTCTATAGATAATGCAGTCGTCTGCAAATAGCCTCACATTTGATGTAATATCCTGGCATAGGTCATTTACGTAAATTATAAAGAGTAATGGACCCAGAACGCTGCCCTGTGGCACCCCTGAACTTATATTTCCAATTTCCGATATTTCATGACCTACTCTAACTCTCTGGATTCTACCTTTTAAGAATTCTTGGATCCATAGCACCACTCTTTTATCTATTCCTAGCCTACTTAACTTATCTATTAATATGTCATGTGGCACCAAATCAAATGCTTTCGAAAAGTCAATCACAACTGCATCGATTCTTCCGCCTCTATCTACCTCTTCAGCTAGATCCTGAACCAGCGACGTAATTTGACTATCACATGAGAAGCCTTCCCTAAAACCATGCTGGCGGTATAATGCATAATTTCTAACTTTATAGTGGTGCAGTGGAGCATGATCCTAATTTACCAGATTTGGTAACAGAGGAAATGTTATACTTCGCCTCACTCAAATAGTGCCACGAAATCATCTTCATAAAGTCTATTTTGACAACTGGTTTACCAGTATTCAGTTGCAAGTGGAACTAGTGAAGATTGGTATTCTGTCCTTGGTACTGTAAGACCAAATAGATTTTGTGGCTGCAAGTTTTCCTCTGATAAGGATATGAAGTAGCAGGGAAGAGAAACTGTAGAAGAAATGACGAAGATTAATGGTATCAGTCTCATGACAACGAAGTGGTAAGACAACAAAGTAGTTCATTTGCTGAGCACTTTTGTTGGGGTGTATCTTACTACTACAGTCCAGAGATGGGACAGGAAAAGAAAAACAATAATCGATGTTCAGTGCCCCTCTCTTGTAATATATTACAACAAATTATGGGTGGTGTCGACTTTATGGATTCACTTATAGTCCTGTATCGGACAGCCATTCGGTCCAAGAAATGGTACCATCGCATTGTCTTCCACTTGTTGGATCTGACAGTGGTACAAGCATGGTTACTTTACAGAAGAGGCTGTAGATCCTGCAATGTAAACACGAAGGACCAGATCAGTCTACGTGACTTCAAAATTTCAGTTGCAGCTTGCCTATGTCAGGAGAAGAAAGGAAAGACTAAGAAACGAGGAAGATCAAATTTCTCCTCATTGCAGGCCGAAATTGATGTAAAGAAAAAAAGAGGACCCAGTGCAACTTTGCCGGATAAAGTAGTGAGAACGGATGAAGTAGCACATTGGACACATTTCTCTGAAAAGAGGGGACGCTGCAAAAAGCTGAAGTGTAGTGGAACTCCAAAAGTTATGTGTTCCAAGTGCGAAGTCCACCTGTGCTTCACACCAACCAGAAAATGTTTCTTGGAATTCCATACCACATAGACGCACTTGTCAGAATGCTGAAAAGAACTTTTACGTGTTTGCAAATCAATCCAGATTTTCTTTTAAATCTATATCACTTTTCTTCTAACCTGTACTGTAATATTTACCACATTATTATTGTAAATTCACTTGTATACAAACAAAAAAATGAATAAACATTTTTTGGGAATACGAGTACGAAATGATAACCTTATAGCCCACTGTGTCCTCAAAGTCACAAACCGATTTTGAAAAATACAAAATTGAAAATTTCCAAAAAATCTCATTTTATTCTTAACTAAGCCCATATAAAAAAAAATTTTTTGCTCAAAGAATAATAATTCGGGCCATAGAGGGTTAAAAGCGAGAGGCTCATGTCAGTAGCTTTACTGGCATGTAAAAGAACTCCTGCGGGACAAAATTCTGGCACACCGGTGACGCTGATATAACCTCGGCAGTTGCGAGCATCGTTAAATAAACCATACAGTAAAAGCAGGATGTTTAATTATCTGTTGGGAGGAACAAGTCACTAATATCACAAGGAAAGGCTGGAAAGCACTATATTTCTCTATGGGCATTCTTAAGAAATCTAACTGAAGGTGAAAAGAATTAGCGTACAAAACTCTTGTTCGCCCAATTATGGAATATGGAGCAGTAGGTTGGGATCCGTACAGACAAAACCAAATCGATTCAATAGAAAAGGTCCAACGCAGGGCTGCAATTTTATTGTAGTGTTAATAAATACATCCATACATTAAAACTCTAGCTATGACATTACCATCAAACACTGGGGCCACATTTGTCACAGAACACTGGATATTTATACATTTTGATAGAAAAAACTCAAAATATTCTGCCGACATACCTGGAAAAATATTAACTCTTCAAGATTTTTAAAAGAACCTGGGGAGTAAAATTACTGGCTGAATTACTGTATAGAGATTCAATTTCAATATCTTCAAACATTTGCAATATTGTCCGTTGAATGATATGTCTATATTTCTCACAGAACACAATTATAGAGCAGTTAAGGAGTGGGTACAGCTTACAGAAGTAAAATCTTGGAAATATTCAAAATTTTTTTCCTCCATTATATACATCCTACAGGTCCCAGACAGAGCTAGCTGTAAAAATTGATTAAGCATCAAAAATATTAATGGATAGCAAATATTTTTTAACACTTTTCTCCTATTGATTGAAATATATGTAATAGTAATGTTGGAAGTACAAAGAATAAAAACAAAAGTTGTAGTATCAATATTTATTATACTGACATCCAAATGGAATTGACAAAACAACTCATGGTCGGAATATAAAACAATCAATTAGTTAATTTTTGCATATTTGAGAAACAAGAACAATGGACGTAGATTCTGGCTATTGTCTGGCTCTCTTCTCCAGATGTTGTTAATGTCTGATGTCTGATGACTCAGCACCTTGCTGCAGTGGTAGAAGTTACCTATGGCAAACATTTTGTCGGATTATGTATTATATGATTTTCTTGTGTTAAATTCTATCGTGCATGTTTCGACCTATTATGGGTCATCCTCAGAACTGGTCGTTGTTGGTCTTGGGGCCTCTTGTTTTTTTTCCTGTGAGGGCGCCAAAACCAACAAAGACCAGTTCTGAGGATGACCCATAATAGGTCGAAACATGTAAACCAGGTACGATAGAATTTAACACAAGAAAGTCATATAATACATATTCCGAAGTGATACACTGTTAAAAGCTGTGTAATCAAGATGTATACAAATTTTTTTGTGACTCAACACCTCGCTGTAGTGGAAAGAAATTGACTATGGCTGAAATCTAATAACTCACCACCTCACTGCAGTTGTGTAAGTTGACTATGGATGATGTCAGATGACTCAGCACCTCGCTGCAATCGCAGAAGTTGACTATCGCTGGAGTCAGATGACTCAGCACCTCGCTGCAGTCGCAGAAGTTGACTATCGCTGGAATCAGATGACTCAGCACCTCGCTGCAGTCGTAGAAGTTGACTATCGCTGGAGTCAGATGACTCAGCACCTCGCTGCAATCGCAGAAGTTGACTATCGCTGGAGTCAGATGACTCAGCACCTCGCTGCAGTCGCAGAAGTTGACTATCGCTGGAGTCAGATGACTCAGCACCTCGCTGCAGTCGCAGAAGTTGACTATCGCTGGAGTCAGATGACTCAGCACCTCGCTGCAGTCGCAGAAGTTGACTATCGCTGGAGTCAGATGACTCAGCACCTCGCTGCAGCCGCAGAAGTTGACTATCGCTGGAGTCAGATGACTCAGCACCTCGCTGCAGTCGAAGAAGTTGATTATCGCTGGAGTCAGATGACTCAGCACCTCGCTGCAGTCGCAGAAGTTGACTATTGCTGGAGTCAGATAACTCAACACCTCGCTGCAGTCGAAGAAGTTGACTATCGCTGGAGTCAGATGACTCAGCACCTCGCTGCAGTCGCAGAAGTTGACTATCGCTGGAGTCAGATAACTCAACACCTCGCTGCAGTCGAAGAAGTTGACTATCGCTGGAGTCTGATGATTCAGCACCTCGCTGCCATTTTATAAGTTGATTATGGCTTCAATCATAGGTTACTGATGACTGCTGAAGTCTTGTTTCGTAATGTTTATAAGCATTTTATTTCTTTTTCAGTGGATATAATGTAGAGGTATTTCATCTTCTACTTCATTTTATTTGTTTCAGTAACTTCCAGTTTTAGGAATTCTTTTTTCTTCATTGTTGATTGAATGCTTCTTGTTTCATTTCTTCTTGGTGAAATGTATCGTGATTTCTGGTTAGAAGCGTACAATTTTCTTGGTTTTAGATGTGTTTTCACAGTTGCATTACTTCTTTGTAAACAGTAATGTTGTTTTTATTGATGACAAAAGATGATGTGGTTTCTTCTTGGTTTTCATTTTCTTTCATTGAATATGTTATTGAACACAATGTTTTGGTTTATCTGGAGCTCTTCTGTATAGATGATGCAGTTTTTTTTTTAATTAGAGAGGAATATTTTCACTAATGGAAAATTTATTAATGTTTCCTGGATGTTATTAGTTGTAAACTCTTGATTACCTATTTTTTATTTATTTATTTGGAAGGATATTTGCTTGTCATATGAGAAGAAATGACATGTTGGGTTGGTGTTCTTTGTTGTAGTAGAAGTAAGATTTGTTTCAAGAATATATTGGCTTTCATTTTTCAGAAAAGATGTAATGAAGATTGCTCATTGATAGCAGATATTGAGATGATGTTTTTTTTAAAGAGTTTGACTTTTTTATTGAAGATCTTTTTCCCATTGGAGGATGGACGATTTTTTTTTTCGCGTGATAAGTGATGACAGCTTTCATGAAGATGATTTTTTTCTTTTTCAAATGATGATGATGTGATTTTTGGGATTGGAAATGATTTTTTTTAGATGGTGTTCTTTTCAGATGATTTTTTCTGAGATGGAATTTTTTTTCACATGGCGTTACGATTTTTTTAAATGGCTATGATTTTTTTTTCAGTTATTCTGAACAATTCCTTTTTTTAACAGTGGTCTTATGAATTGATTTCGTTTGTATAGAAATTGTTTAGTAAAGGGTTACATATTTTGTTTTTGAATTTTATGCCACTCTAACAATCCACTAATGCCCATGTATTTTGTTTTCGTAAATACATGGGAATTATTCATGGTTTTGAGGTACTTTTCCATTTTTAGTTCTCTTTTATTTTTACTTTTGGTGACTCTGTTCTACGGAAAGCATAGAGGTAGGGCTCCATGCTCTCTGTACCGTACGGAGCAAGATTGAGCAATACTTGTATCATCTCGCTCCGCTTATTCAGTTCCTGGATAGACAAACCAGGTAATCGTTGAAATGAAATTGGACGCCACATGGCAGATTCGTAGGTATTTTTTTGGTATAGTTCGTTTCCCTCCTGATCTCGGAGGGAACTGAACTCAGGCACATTGCAGTCAGTTGCCCTACCAACTGATATTAGTCAACTACAATTTGTACTTACTAGCTTCATTGTGTACAGTTTCATTTTTATCTGCTAAATAACCTTTATATTATGAATATGATTGTTTGCGATAAAATTCAGGATAAATGTAAGATAAGTGATGCCACATTCTTGCAATCACTGTTATTTTGGAATTTTGATACCGATTTATTATTAACATCAATGTAAGGAAATCTAATTTTGTAATATAGTTGCTCAGTGGCTTGTATTATTTGTTTTAAATTTCCTTAGCCTACTTCTGGTGACCATACAGGGCCAAGAGTACATTTTTACAGAAAGCACAGAGGAAGTAGGGCTCTATGCTTTGTGTACCGGTCAAAGGAAGATTGAACTATAATTGATCATCTTGTTCTGGTTATTCAGTTCCTGGGTAACTCGGTAACCCCTGAAACAAGCCTCGACGGATAGCAGCCATGCTGCATTTTGTGGCACTGATAGTTCCTCTCCTTATCTCAGAGGGAACTGAACTCAGCCACCTTCCAGTCAGTTGCCCTACCAACTGCTGTTAGTCAGGTCCGATTTGGACTCTGTAGTGTGCAGTTTGGACTGTGTAATATTTTATGTACTAGATATTCTTTATTTAGCATAATTAATATGACTCCTGAATGTAAACTTAGGATAGGTGATTGTCACATTTCTGCAATCACTGTTATTTTGGAATTTTGATAGGTCTGCCAGTTTATTTTTTACACGAATGCTTGCAAATATAAATTTTCGAAATATATGTACATTCGTTTTTATTACTTTTATAATCCTAGAGATGTTGATATCCATATCATTTTAATAATCTTTATTTCTCATATGTTTGGTGATTCTAGTAATAATAGTAATGTTTACAGAAAGCATAGAGGTAGGGCTCCATGATTTGTGTGTTATGTCGGTCGAGATTGAGGCATACTTTATCACCTTGTTGTGCATATGCCTATATAGAGTCCCCGGGGAGACTCATCCGAAACGAGGCTGGACGGTTAGCAGTTCTTATATAATTTGTGACAGTTGATGTCTCTCCTTATCCCAGAGGGAATTCAACTCTGTCACTTTTTAGTCAATTGTCCTGCTGGCCCTTATTATTCAGGTCCGATGTGGACTTTCTAGCTCTTTTGTGCACACTATGCACTATATAATATTCTCTATGCTACATATATTTATGTATTTTATACTCATAATTGTTTACGATGACAGTATAAATACCGGTAAATGCATCTTTCATTTCTGCTATCAGGGTTATTTTGTAAATTATGCTGTGGTATGTTGTTCTGTAAATTTATGTATTACTTCACAACTGATCTGAATTTGTTTCATTACGATTTAATTTCGTTATTTTCACTCTGTTGTGAGGTCAAGATTTTTAGTTTACATCCCTTCAAATAATTGAGACAGAAATCCTCTTTTATTCTGTGTTGCTGCCGGAGTTCTGTGCTTCCATTCGAAACTGTGAAGTGTGTTAAGTCAGTTGGACTTTCCATTCGGGTTACGACACCCATACCCCTATTGGGAGTCAATAAAATGTTCTGTTACTTTCTGGGCCTTATAAATGAATTTAGGAAAGCACATTCACTGAACTCCGGCAATGTAAAATAAATTAAAATTTGCACTGTTCGCAAAACGAATGCGATATTCTCCCCAAACCCACACAACCTAAACCCTTACTACCCCATCCACCCCAACCCACCCCATCCCACCCCTACCCGCCCCTGTACCCACCCCCCCTTAATCTCCATGAGGAGTTTTACCTCCATCCTCCACGGCGATCGTGCAGGTGGGAAGTGCGGCCGATGTTCCTCCCACCGCGCCGCCGGTGTATCATGAAAAGAAAGAAACTTTATGTTCAGACAAATTGTTCGCAGTCAACTAGCTAAGTGTAAGCTACTTCATAAAACTAAGTCCCATAACACGAGTCGCCAAATAACGCCAACTATGACCGTGCGGTGTTATCTTGAGGGAGCCTTTGAAATGTGCGGGCTGTATGGTGTATTTGAGCACATCGCACTTGTGGGCGTAGGGTTTTTTACTGACTTGTGTTCGACGTTTTATCAACTGCTATGATTATATGGCGTCGGAGTAAGATTAAGGTGATAATTCCGACGAAATGAGCCTAGACTTGCTGCATAATGGTCGCAACTTGTGCAAACAAATACAGTACATGGATTGTACATAACATGTTCGACGTTAAGTGGAGCTACCTGTGGCTCCATATTGACGTAGATGATAGCAGTCATTCTAGACTTGCTGTATAATGGTCGAACTTGTCCAACCAACCACTGTACATGGATTGTACATAACATGTTCGACGTTAAGTGGAGCTACCTGTGGCTCCATATTGACGTAGACGATAGCAGTCATTCTAGACTTGCTGTATAATGGTCGAACTTGTCCAACCAACCACTGTACATACATTGTACATAACATGTTCGACGTTAAGTGGAGCTACTTGTGGCTCCCAGAGTTCACTAGGTGCGACCAATTTCTGCTTGTCCACACATACACACCCGCACATTGTCACTGTTTTGGTACTTTGGAATCATGCCACAGTGTTAATCGCAGGATTAATTACCTTTCAGTCAATATTTTTCATTTAATTTAGTCGGTTAAGCGCGACAGGTCTGCTGTCTGTCGGAGAAACATCACAACTGGTTGATTGTACTCTCGTCCATTGAGAGGAAAGAACAATAAGAGGCAAACCTCTGAATAGTGGAAAAGCCTATCAAAAATAATTTTACTAGGCTCGTAAAACAGGAAGGTCTCCACTCAAGTATTGTATTTATAATGGTCATTGACTAGACTTGCAGCTAGAGCTGCGGTTCTTAATATCGCCCTCTATATTGAGCATATGCCTGATCGTATGAAGTGAGGTTGAAAAGCTAACATTTATGCCTTGTTTGCGTGCTTGTGTTTTCAGAGTAGTGGTTAAATAACATGCTAATGTTAACCTACTTCGACTTTAGCGTCTTGGTGAACATTTTGAACGCATATCTCTGTTTCCACTCACTTCTCTGAGGAATATGAACCACTATTGAAGGTACTATAACACTCACTTCTTGACCAGGTTTTTCAGACAGTGTGAAATCATAGCTTAAGGCATTGCGGTGGGAAGGAATATGGAACTAAGTCTGATTAAAATCAATTCTTGTGTTATTATTTTTTTCTTTACCGAGCATCTTTTACTACACGTATTCTCCCAGCACGTAGGCCTTATGAGGACAGATACTGTTGTAAACGAAACAGTGAAAAGATTATTCCAGTCCAGTAAAATCGGATAGCATTAGAAATGTGTACGTGAGAACAAAACTGTATATAATTTCAGTATTCCATAACTCAGACTTGTAGAATACCTTGAAAATTGTATCTTAATTAAAAAATAATCAGGGCTTTGTTATGTCGGGAACATGGCCGTGGGTTTTATGTGAATACTTCTGCCTTAAGTGGACATATCTAGACGAGATCTTTCGTTTGGTACGAAGATCAGCGTGCTACCGCATCGGAATCGCGAGATATACTGCCCTGAAATTATCGTCTATGCCCAAAATGGTCGTCAATCAATAGATGTCATCGGAAGCATATTTTAACTGCCAGTACAGATACGCCGTGTCAAATTCAGTATCTGAAGAGTGAAATTATTATTAAATCAATGCGTCTTCATTTGAATTCGCTTTATTGTGTGGAATGAAAGAGTGCACATCATCATCATGATCCTGAACTCCGTCGGTTTCACCCAAGTGTAAGCTGATCTTGTTGTCTCTGTGAACTTCGTATCGTCCTGTAGATGGGGGTGATACTGAACACTCTAATTTTAAGAGCCTGTTCCTACACAGCTTAATTACATTGAATTTTATCGTATTCTCCGGTATCAATTTGTGCCACCTAACTAAAGCTGAGCCATGTAGGACTGCAGGACGATATCAAGTTAACTATAGCCTATCGCGATGTTTGTCGAAGGTAAATAGTATGAAGGGTGGGGGGTGGTTGCGTACAGACATGCGACTCGGGCAACAGAACACATTTACGTTGTGTAGTGGACAGACTTCCAGAGCTATCTACATTACCTATCTTACTTAATGTATAATATTCATAATGGCTGAATCATCAAATATATCAATAGTAAACAAGGTGATGGAGAAATTAGGCACATAAAATTTCGCAGTAAGTGGGGTAAATATCATGTGAAATTTATGTAGCACAGAAATTAAAGGTACGAAACGTAAATTCGTAACACAACATTGTAACACGAAACAACATAAAGCACAGATGACAGTTTAACTGAGGAAGGGGGATAAGAATCGCGTGTAAGTTACAATTCAATGTGTACCACACAAAAAGAGATTTTGCACGTTTGATGAAAACGATGGTATGTGTCAATATACCAATAGCCTAAATAACGTTGAAAATACACACTTTAAAACTTTATGCGAAAATACGTGAAAAGGGAACTCCGTAGTCAATCAACTTTACTTAAATAATCTACTATATACCGAAATCCTATGATGATGTTACATCTCGCATACGACTAAGTGTAGGAGATAGTAAAATATAGGTTTCCATCTATGGAAGCACAGACGCCGCTGCAAGATTTGTTGCAATGTGTTACGGGCATTCTTTCACCAGACAAACCCAATAAAACTTTATTAACCTCTGAAATTCGTGAGAAAGTGGATCATTTAAATACAATCAAAGTTTTTCAAATGCCTATGACCGTCTTATGGCCAGACGAAATAAAAAATGGTAATGTAGTTATTTTCATCACGAATGCTACATGTTAAAAGCAGATAAGGAACTTCAGCTACTTTAGCCGAAAGTTATTCTAGCCCATGGGCTACATCGAATAGCCAAAGAAGTTTCCTCCTGCTACAGTGATGTGAACAGTTTCATATCGAATGTCAAATAAATATTTTTAAGGCACCAAGTCGGGTTACGAAATTCAGAGAAATGGTTCCTGGAATCCCTCTACCGCCGTAACCCGTTGTAATGAGATGGACAGAGCTGGATACTGCAGTCTAAATTGCTACACATTATAAAAGGATTGTAGACGTAATCAAAACGTAGGTAGTGTTCACTGCAACAAACTCCACAATCCAGTATTGACGACGTGACCTGAGCTCCAGTTTATTCGTCATGTGAGTGTACACCTTATTCTCTATTGTTTAGCGTACAGAGTCTGTACACTGACCTTCCCTGCTCTCTGTACTTGCTATGCTATAGTTTGAGTGCACGTAACTTAACGACAAACGTCCTAGATGTCTCAGCTTTACACCTAACATAGAGGCTATGTGTTCGAGGACGAATGGCAGCTAAAGCCGGAAGTTCGCTATGTTGCCATGGATTTTCTCTAACCCTTCCAGCCGCACTGTTCACCTGCATTTTATTCAGCCCCTATCAGAAATGAATGAGTACCAGGGACATTTCCTTGAGGATAAGAACGGCGGGTACGTACGACTGATATCCTTACTGTCATTAATGCCGATTGTATAGCTGGAGCCTTAACGTCCCGCGACCCTCTGGTCCGATTTGGCCTGTAATGGAATTGCGTTTACTGACTACTTTGTTCAGTTGTAACTTGTCACTGAGGAATTCATTTTGCCATTCAACATGCGTGACTACTCGCATATTTGGAAGTACCTTCTTCCAACGTAACTTCGGTTTGTTTATTTAATGCATAATTTGAGCAGTGAGTTAAATTGTTCTATAGCAAATTAATTTTAGAAAAGACTGTACTGTTCATCTGATACATTTAATACAATGAAGGACCTTGCCATGTGACATGCGTAATTGGTACGTGTTTGCATATTTGCTGGTTACGACTCGTGAATCACTTACAGCTGGATTCTGAAGTAGGCCCTACCGTAGTCATAATTTGTTTTCTTCGGCCATTAATAGCGGCCAACTGTGAGACATGTTCGCCTGTTTTTGATTCTGTTGCATTGGAATGATCTATGATTTGGTTCTTCCACTGCAGTGAGTTGCTCAGTTCTTGCAATATGAAGGCGATATTAGAACCTGTGGCGTTATTTGGCTTTTCTGCTTTACAATGTTTGACTCAGTAAGTCGATGGATGACACTTGTTTTCTTAATACTGATTACGCTGTATGTGAGTAATTGGCTATTAGTGATAGCATGTTTATAGTAGCGTTGTTTTAATCGCTTCATACTTTAGTGCTATTTTTGAAGTGCTATCTGCAATTTCCACGATGAGTCTGTGACCTCAAAATATGTGCAGCACTGTCAGAAATTTGACACAAGTACTTTCCTTGTGAGTATTCTTTCGTCGATTTACTGAGGAAGTATTTATTTTATATTCTTACTCGTATTATGAGACTGCATCACTTTTCTAAATCATAATACCTAAATGCAGGTGGTAAGTGTCCTTACCTGCTATGAGCCTTTACAAACTGCGATGTTTATTTAGCGTCTAAATGAGATGAAGGCGGTAATATAATGCCAGAATGTGAACCAAAAATTACTAGAAATTTTGTATGAAATGGCGAAAGAGATTTACTAAACTATGATTAGAACAAGAATTTAATTTTTGCTGTATAAATATTAATGATGATATAATGCACTGATTGTATACTATAAATATCAAAAACTATAACTACAATAACCTAACCTATCCTACACACTAGAACACTAAGAATAATGGTAATAGTAATGAAGCAGATTCTCGACTTACCTTAATTGTCTTGGCGACGAGCCCTACGAGGACCGCGGCCGTGCAAGTTTTGCCCTAATCCCCTCCGTCCCTGTGTCTACGCTCCGTCCCGTAATTTCTAAGGACCTTTTCATAGAATTCTAATTGCTCCTTGGTAGGATTAGATGCCAAATATCTTCTGTACAAAGCCTCGTGTTGCTCCTCTGTCATGCCTTGGTTGAAGTCGCGTCTGCCCGTACTGGACGCGCCAGCAGGCTGCGAGCGAGAGCCCCCCGGAGTCTGCTGGCTGGCGACTCTGCCCGTACTGGGCTTTGTAGCAGGCTGCGGGGCGCTCTCCCTCGGGGAGGAGCGCCTCGCTTCCTGCTGCCTTTGACGACTTGACCAGGGAGGAATTCTGTCTGTACGTTGTGGGGTGGACGGTCTGTCTGCCATTGCCGCCCGCATAGAGGGTGACGGCTTGTCTACCTCCCGAGGTATCTCATGAACCTCGGGAGGAAGCACAATCGTCACCCTCTTGCGCGGACGGTCGGCGCCCTGTTCTTCTCGTGTACCCTTTTTGAGAATAGGGCGGGGCGGCGGGGGTGGCGGTGGTGTGGGTGAAGATGGAGGTGGGGATGAGGGGGGTGACTGTAGTGTCACTGGTGGTGGGCGTGTTGGTGTGCAGGGGGGTGCGTAAAAGTATGGAAAATGTGTGCAATAACGGGAGTGTGCGTGTGGTGACTGTGAAGGCGGAGACGGCGGAGGAACACGATCAGGGGACGTGGAGGCATCACTTCTCTCCGGTAGACGGTTCCATAAGTAATAGCCCCCCAACCCCACAGTCCCAACGATACCCACGGTTCTTACCAAATCTGGCATACCCCACGAAATCCGCGATGGTGCTTGCACAACCGCAGGTCCTCCCCAGAACGCATTCTTGAGAGATTGGAGCTTGAGGGATCGGAATATTTTCGACATTTTGATAGTTCGAAATCGCAATCCCAAGTGTTTCCAGGGAAACGACCCCCACGTCCTGTCTGTTGAGCATTGTTGATGACGTCGCCACGACAATAGCCAAGCTGCGAGTGCGTTCAAATACCGATACAATAAAAGATGCGAACGTGTACACTTCTTCTTTTCTTGCATATTGTTATTTCCTTCTTTTATGCGAAGAGTTAAAAAATATGATGACCATTTTATAGCTAGACGAGTATTAAATACTGACATACAAATACATAGGAATTAAAATCTTGTTTAGAAATCAATCTGCCTTGGCATACGAAAACAGTGAGCCAGAGTTATATTTTTAATCGTTTTGATTTCATATGGTGATGTATTAATCAGATGCATCTTCTTGTTTGAATAGTTAATGTTAATTTGTCGCAAGATAAGGAGTTCTTATGCAGAGAAAAAGAAAATTTTGGTATATTCAGTTTCGTTATTAATGAAAGACGGACTTTTATTACGTAAAAATGGCTGAAAATAACGAATATATTGCCCTTACATGTACATAGAACTGTTCCAAACGCTTAAACAAAAGTAACTTTAAAAGTTAATAAATGTTGGACGATCTTAAACTTCAGAGTGTCAGTGCTTACAGAGCGACAAAATATAACTTCTGCAAATCTGGCTTTCATTTACAAGTTCCCTGTGAAGGAGGCTTGAGTAATTTTCAGAGAAAAATTGTTCCGCAACCGTGTATCGATCCCGCGACCCTTCGCTTAGCGCTCGAATGCTCTACCGAGTGAGCTATTCCAGGAACTATACACGACACCGTCACAATTTTTCAAAATGTGATTTCATTGATGGTTTCAATAATTATTTCTTTTTGAATATAAACTGTAGCTACTGGATAAATGCATCTACAACATATTATGTAATACATTAATATTTTTATTACGTTATATTTTTATGAAAGGCAATTTTGAGTAATATTGATGAGATAAAAAGGAATATATAAAATTTTTAAAATTATTCGTTCTTAAATGCATTCAGTGAACCTTTGTGCAGTAGGACTACTTCTTTGTATATTTCGTCCATTGAAAATTTAAGCATAACCAAAGTGGGGAATATTTTCATATCTTCCACTCACTTGTTTTAGTTATTTGATGCGGACAGTATGGCGGAAATAGCAATTGTCTTTCAGCGATCCTGTTAATTAAACTCTCAAATCATAGCCCAGTACTTTACATATAGCTGGTTCAAGCAGAAATACACAAATTGTTAGCTGATATTTGAGACGGTCAGGATGCCAGAACTTATCTTTTTCTGAAGTTTGTATGCATCCCGCAACACTCTCAAAGTATAGCCCAATGCTTTCTGTAAGTTATACTTCATGTTTGGGGAAATGAAACTGCGTAAAGTCACAAGTCGTGGTATACTGAATAATTTTATTGAATGGTCTGTGTGATACTATCCCACAGAATAATAATAATTTGTAAGCGTAACATGGGCAGTATTGTGGGAGGAAGTGTATTGGTGGTGTTAAGCATTATTTTCCCCTTCACACTTAGGCCATGAGGCAGTGATGTATAAGCGCCTGCACCGCGTGCTCTCAGCAACCCGCACAACATTTCCTTAAATCGATAATTGTACTTTATCTTGTTAGAAGTGAACCTTATTTGATTTATGTTGCTTGCGGTATTAGCACGTAATATAGGCGCTTTGACATAAGACCTTATCTGCAACTGGTTGTAAAAACTTTACACTAAATACCATATGAGGAAATTATTTTAGAATGTCACACAAAATTACATGAAGACAATGAAAACAAGTGACATAAAATAACTGGACATGAACATTAACCTAAATAAACAATTATAAGTACCAATTAATAAGATAATTATTATTATTATTGCTATTATTATTATTATTATTATTATCACTATTATTATTACTATTATTCTTAATATTATTATTACTATTAGTATTATTGTTATTATTATTACTACTATGATTATTAAAACTATTATTATTATTAACAATGTATAGAAATATTAGAATATGGCAATGTCTTTGCTAACATTATTTGCTTAATCCTTATATACAAATTGGTAGTAAGAATCAACTGCTTTCTCTAATATTTTATAGTATTAATTCTTGTAAATTAATTATTGTATTCTATGTTCTTTATTTTTTATTGACTCAAGTATTTAATTTGTACCATAGTTGTTCATTTTAATGTATTAATTGTACCACTGTGCTGGACTTTTATTGGCCAATGACTGTTGTCCAGCACATAAATATCAATAAATAAATAAATAAATTATTATTATTACTGTTACTATTATTATTACTATTAGTATTGCCATTATTATTATTATTATTATTATTATTATTATTATTATTATTATTATTATTATTATTATTATTATTATTAGACAAAATAAAAGTGCGAAAGAGTTATGGAAGAGTGTTATGTGGAATTAATATAGAAATATAAGCAGAGATTATTGAATGGAAATAAAGGAAATTATAATTTATATCCTTTATTTCACAAGACACTAGTTTTATTCAGAGGTACTGTTTTTCAGCAGCAGAGATTTAAAACTTTCAGACCTCGACTATTCCTGACGTCTTGTGCCAAAGAATTCCAGGACCGACTGTGGCTATTGTGAAGGAGGCAGAGCACAGGGATGTTGCATGGTTCACAGACACAGCAGTAACAGTGGTGGTGGTGGTGGTGGTGATGGTGGTGGTGGTGGTGGTATTTAACGCCGTTTTCAATTGTAAATGTTGTTTACCGTGGAAACTGAACGTGGGCTAGGTATTTTCGAATAGATCGGTAGCCACTAGCACTAATTACGTCACAGTCCTGGGCCTAGGACTTGTCGCTGTACTGAGAGACACGGTATGACTAAAACCACTTTTTTTTCGGTATCAGTATTACTGCATTCTACTTACTGACGTTTTTGTTTTGTTTTCCTTTCCCGGTTATCTAGACTCCACTCGCTATTCTTTTCCATCCACCATATTGCTACTCATCAGCCTCCATTTAACTCCTAACCTCCTGCCTCTATTGTTTTACTCTCCTCCCCAGCTGTCTGATCAGAGCAAATGCAACTTTTCGTTCTGCAAATGTATTTCACAATGTTACATTTGTTGGGATGAAATTTCTGCACATCTGATGGATTGGTTTTGGTTTTGTGCTTCATTCATTATCATAATACACTACTCTCTTAAATTGTCTGACAATGGGCATATTGGGAATTGAATCAATGCTATTCTCGGAGGACTCTATGAAATATTTCGTATAAAACATTTTTTTTTCTCGAAAAGGAATCAAAAACGATTAAAATTGTATTAAAATGACAAACCAGAAGTTCTCTAAGTTTTGTCAAAGAGTTGATGTGTGTGACATGTCATCTGTGACAAAAATAAACCATTTAATATTAAGACAGTATACAAGTCTCTGCCACAATCTGAAGTGTGTGATCTGTGCATTGAGATTCCATGGTAAAGGACACCAGATTACTCATCAAAAACAATATGTTCTTTATTCAGTGTGCAATACCTTTCAGAGAGTGCAATAGACCCATTTTGGATGTTCTAAGTCTTTCTTATTTAGTTTCAACGCTTTATGTTTTGTTGTCATGTCAAGATTTTCCCGAAGAACCATTTCAACAGTATCTCAACATTTTGATAAATCCATCTCGGAGAGTCATGGATGAATGCTTAAAACTAACAAATCTTCAGTTATGTATGTTTTGTCATTTGTTTCTGGATATTTTGCACTTCTTCTATCAGAATCTGCAAGCAGAGATTGTGTCGTTGTTTACTGCATTTGGCAGCATTGGTGGAAAGCTTGAAGGTATGGTACGTAATGTTTGAAATGATTTAACATAGCACAGTATTATGATATGTTAAATTTGGTTCACTGATATCGATGATTCTCTGACCAATGAACAGTATATGTTTTTAATGTTAATTATTTCTTTTCCGTTTCTTGAGAACTTAATTTTTATAATTTACTTTTGGTCACAATTAGAGGTGATTTCATAATTTAAATCTTTCATTTCACAGAAAATTTCTAAATAACTAAAACAATGGGAATAATTAACAACATTATGAAACCTTCCCTAGTACAAAGGCATACTAGAATTCGCCTATGCAAGACCTTGGCGAGACCTGTACTTTGTTACGGCAGTGAGGCATGGACATTGAGGAAGAAAGACGAAAGCAGAATAACGGCTAATGAAATGAAATTTATCAGATATACAGCAGGATATAGGCCTACGAAATGGAATCACAAACGCAATGAAGATGTAATGGAAGAATTACAACTAGAACCTGTAATTAATCACGTAAAACATTATCGGAACAACTGCATAAATCATCTGCATCGCATGCATAGAGATAGAATCCCAAAAGTCATGCTCCACTATCGTCCAAACGGGAAGAGATCTCTCGGTCGTCCAAAGACGCGCTAGATTGAAAATGCAACTGTGAGATCGTAACAGGCCATATGGCCTAATACTTGAAGGGAAGAAGAAGAAGAAGAAGAAGAAGAAATCTTTCTTTTTTTGTGGTCAAATAATCCCCACGGATCAAGTTTACCCCAGTTTACTACAATAATAAAAAACTATTTAATAACATTTTAATGTTGTTCTAATATTATTACAATCCAAATGCAGTAATAGCAACCCATGTAATAGAAATCACATCATAATATCTCAGTGTTTCACATTACTGGAGTGTAATATCAATAGTGATATATCAATATATGAGTCATTCCACGTCAGACCGGACACATTTTTGACCTCATATTTTTAGAATTGTTTGAATTTTTTTAATGCTTCCTAAGGGTAAAATTAAGTGACCCATATTTTTTTGTTGGCCCCAAATCTGATTATTTTGAGATATATACAGCATCAAAGTTATTGAAAAATTGCACACATTGACATGTATAAATATTCGTTTCTCCCATTACGCGTATCGTATGAAATCGAGGTTAGTCTCATTTGGAAGGTTAAATATATGGCTTTTAGCCTGTGTATATTCACTTTCCATTTTTATATATTCACAGTACTTTATGCCATAATAATTATATAAATCTTGATATTCATAATGTTCGGACACTTAGAATACCATTTTTAAGTTATCACCGTGTTCTCCATTTAATTATCCGTAAGTAAGCCAAATTTCGTAGTGGGAAAGCAATAAATGACTGAGTAAAAAAATACTAAACAAATACGCGCACAGAGCTCTGCTGCGCTAATCTTAATCCCTTGCAGAGCCGCCACACCGTTAAACTGCCTTCCTGTGATAAACTGTCAATTGCTGCCTATGTCTGTTATCACCACACTGGCGACTGCCCTCATCTTTGTCTACGTCTGCAGAAGCTTAGCTGTGATATGTAATAGTTAAACTAGGTCCAAGGCAGAATGAATTCTCTTCAGTTTGTTCCGAGATTTTCAAACGTTCCGGCATTAATAACACAGTACTATAGTATTACTGTGAGTGTGTATGACGTAGTTTCTGTTATTGGTTTTAGTTTGTGCAATTAGTGTGTAGGCTAACCACAATGAGTAATGTAACACAACGTAGACATTATCAGTGTTTTAATTCTTTCAAAATAAGCAACCGCAGTCGTAGGTTTAAGAAAGGGAAATTAAGGTGCGTGACTTCCAACATGCTTAAAAATTGAACATGAAACACATTAAGTTGTCATACATTCTTAGGATTTGTGAAAATTGTCGTAAGACTGGTCATACAGTAAAATTAGGGAACACTTTGTCTATGTGTGCTCATCATGAGATTGAGAATGTAAAGTTGTTAATTGATGGTGGAAACCTTGCGAAATTGATAGCCACTCTAGATCTGCCACTGAGAAATTACAAAGATCTGATTTCACAGATTATATGTAACCCTGCATCCCCTGATTGTTATTTCAGAAAGTGTAAAAATTGTGCAACAACAGCAGACTTAATTCAATGTACAGGAAGCATTTGAAACAGAAATGACAGATGTAGTCAATTACAAACAATGGGTAACTGTTGACCGAACTAATTTAGAAGTGTTGCACTCTTTAGTAGAAGAATTTTTAGATAAACTTTCGACCAAGTTAAGCGCTAGCTCTTCACGCAATCGTTTAGCAGCAAGCTGCGTTTCTGGCGGAAAAGAAAGAAGCTCTCCAGGGCGGTGAACGCTTTGTAATTTGTGACTTTTCCGAAAATCATGCCTGCGTGATTCAAGACTCAGTACAGGGTGTTCCTTGAAATAAAAATCAGGTCACGCTCCATACCTTTGTAATTTATTTTAAAGACAGAAGTAAATTAAAACATAAAAACTTTGTACCAATTTCAGAGTGTCTTAAACACGTAACAAATGCTGTCCACCTTTTCGAACGACAATTAATACGGTTTCTGAATAACTAAATAGGAAATATAAAAAGAGTTATTTATTTTTCTGATGGGGCTAGTGCCCAATACAAAAACCGAAAAAAAATTTGTAAATCTGTGTTTTCACGAAGAAGATTTTGGCGTAAGTGCTGAATGGCATTTTTTTTGGAACTTCACATGGGAAGGGCCCTCGTGATGGGATTGACGGCACCACTAAAAGACTAGCAACAACAGCAAGTTTTCAGTCACATCAGGACCCCATTACGACACCAAGAAAATTGTTTGAGTGGACTGAAAAGAATATTAGTGGAATTAATTTTCTATTTTTCACCAATGATGCACATAAAAATGAATGTGAGTTATTGCAGTGTCTCGATATGAGAGGGCAAAAGCAGTAAGTGGCAAGAGAACACTACATGCTTTCATACTGGTCTCAATATCTGAGGCACTAGTTAGAGATTATTTACGAAAGTAAACGTGTTTTTATCTGAGCTGCTTAAAAGTACGTTTCAGTTATCCAATCCGGTTGACTTGTTTTTGTGTATTTTACGTTAGTTTTGTGGAATTTTACGATAATAATTGTGCTCCAAAAGTGTTTAAATATTTCCTAAGTTGACTTTATGGTGTATAACATACTGACACTGTGTGTACACACGTATCCATACATACGACGCGGTCTTGCAGTGACGCTCCTACTCAACAGCGTGCGCCCGGCTGGGTAAGTTAATTTATTGCAAATTCATTTACGTATATCCCATTCTGAAATTTTGTACGCATATAGTGGAGAAACTAAGGAATGCAGTGATATTTTTTATGTTTCGAAAAAAGTGTCCGAACTTTAAAAAAAAGGCATTTTAAAAATATATTTTCGAGAAAAAAATACAACATAAACTTTTATGTAATTGAAGGCCAGATGTGCTAAAAGTATATGTTATTAGCTTTACTATGAGCCCAATTTGAATAACTTGCGTTAAATAGTAACGGAGATATTACCGTTTATATATAACGGTGCGCGCGCTATTACATAAATTTTGAATTTAAATACTTTTCGAAAGAATCAAGTTTTATGAAAATAAAACTATACGCATACTTTATTTTTGTTCTTTCAATCGAATAAAAAAGTTTGACAGAAATAAAAAACATCAAGGTTAAATTTCCTTTAAATTTGTCCGGTTTGACGTGGAATGACTCATATATGAATTGTTTTGAGCATTCTCTTTCCAAAAAAATTCATCTTTTAATTTCCCTTTAACTGCAGGTCCATTATCGAAGTAATGATGTTTTCCCATTACATATTGGTTATTACGTTTCTAGTTTCATTCTTTCATTACGAACATATGATTTGATTGTCACTCTGTAGAAGATATATCAGTAACTTATATTTGAACTTTTTTAAGATTTATCTTACCAAATAATCCACATTTAGTTTTCTTTTAACCGTACCTCCATTATCCGTCTTTATCTTTGAATAATATCTGTAGTTTTAATTTGGTAGAGTTAATGTGGAACTTCATTATGACTATTATATTCAAAGATATACTTTCAAATTGTCAACCTGATATGTATAGGCCTTAAACTTTACACACTGATACAGCATGTTAGCAGCTACATTTCTTGTGGTAGTGTAACGGAAGGTGGTCTTAAAATCATGACTTCAAATTACTTTTCCGTCGTCTGTCATGCATGTAATGCACGTATTTAGGAAGATGAGCAGAAATAAGCCCGTTATATTTCATTCATGCATCCACATATGTTATCCATTAATTTATGTTAATTCATTTGTTCCGTCACCCGGTCATTAATAGACGTATTCCCTGGATCAGTATTATATAGGCTACATCCTACAGGTCCCAGACAGAGCTAGCTGTAAACAAAATTGATTACTTACTTACTTACTTACTTATTGGCTTTTAAGGAACCCGGAGGTTCATTGCCGCCCTCACATAAGCCCGCCATTGATCCCTATCCTGAGCAAGATTAATCCAGTCTCTACCATCATATCCCACCTCCCTCAAATTCATTTTAATATTATCTTCCCATCTACGTCTCGGGCTCCCCAAAGGTCTTTTTCCCGCCGGCCTCCCAACTAACACTCTATTTGCATTTCTGGATTCGCCCATACGTGCTACATGTCCTGCCCATCTCAAGCGTCTGGATTTAATGTTCCTAATTATGTCAGGTGAAGAATACAATGCGTGCAGCTCTGCGTTGTGTAACTTTCTCCATTCTCCTGTAACTTCATCCCTCTTAGCCCCAAATATTTTCCTAAGAACCTTATTCTCAAACACTCTTAATCTCTATTCCTCTCTCAAAGTGAGGGTCCAAGTTTCACAACCATATAGAACAACCGGTAATATAACTGTTTTATAAATTCTAACTTTCAGATTTTTGACAGCGGACTAGATGACAAAAGCTTCTCAACCGAATAATAACAGGCATTTCCCATATTTATTCTGAGTTTAATTTCCTCCCGAGTGTCATTTATATTCGTTACTGTTGGCTCCAAGGTATTTGAATTTTTCCACCTCTTCGAAGGATAAATCTCCAATTTATATATAACTTATATATATATATATATATATATATATATATATATATATATATATATATATATATCCTTTTCGTACAGTATTCTGGTCACAAGACATAATCATATAAACAAAATTGATTAAACATCGAAAATATTACTGAATAGCAAATGTTTTTTAACACTTTTCTCCTATTGATTTAAATATATGTAATAGTAATGTTGCAAGTACGAAGAATAAAAACAGAAGTTGTAGTATCAATATTTATTATTGTGACATCCAAATGGAACTGACAAGACAACTAATGATGAGAATATAAAACAATAAATTAGTTAATTTTTGCATATTTGAGAAACAAGAACAATGGACGTAGATTCTGGCTGTTGTCTGGCTCCCGTCTCCAGATGTTGTTAATGTCTGATATCTGATAACTCAGCACCTCGCTGCAGTGGTAGAAGTTACCTATGGCAAAAATTTTGTCGGAAGATGTATTATATGACTTTCGTGTGTTAAATTCTGTCGTACATGTTTCGACCTATTATGGGTCATCTTCAGAACTGCTCGTTGTTGGTCTTCGCGCCTCTTGTTTTGTTTCCTGTGAGGGCGCCAAGACCAACAACGACCAGTTCTGAGGATGACCCATAATAGGTCGAAACATGTAAACCAGGTACGATAGAATTTAACACAAGAAAGTCATATAATACACATTCCGAAGTGATACAGTGTTAAAAGTTGTGTAATCACGATGTATACAAATTTTGTGACTCAACACCTCACTGTAGTGCAAAAAGAAATTGACTATGGCTGAAATCTAATAACTCACCACCTCACTGCAGTTGTGTAAGTTGACTATGAATGACTCAGCACCTCACTGCATTCGCAGAAGTTGAATCGCTGGAGTCGACTCAGCACCTCGCTGCAGTCGAAGAAGTTGATTATCGCTGGAGTCAGATGACTCAGCACCTCGCTGCAGTCGCAGACGTTGACTATCGCTGGAGTCAGATGACTCAGCACCTCGCTGCAATCGAAGAAGTTGACTATCGCTGGAGTCAGATGACTCAGCACCTCGCTGCAGTCGAAGAAGTTGACTATCGCTGGAGTCAGATGACTCAGCACCTCGCTGCAGTCGAAGAAGTTGACTATCGCTGGAGTCAGATGACTCAGCACCTCGCTGCAGTCGCAGAAGTTGACTATCGCTGGAGTCAGATGACTCAGCACCTCGCTGCAGTCGAAGAAGTTGACTATCGCTGAAGTCAGATGAGTCAGCACTTCGCTGCAGTCGCAGAAGTTGACTATCGCTGGAGTCAGATAACTCAACATCTCGCTGCAGTCGAAGAAGTTGACTATCGCTGGAGTCAGATGACTCAGCACCTCGCTGCAGTCGCAGAAGTTGACTATCGCTGGAGTCAGATAACTCAACACCTCGCTGCAGTCGAAGAAGTTGACTATCGCTGGAGTCAGATGACTCAGCACCTCGCTGAAGTCGCAGAAGTTGACTATCGCTGGAGTCAGATGACTCAGCACCTCGCTGCAGTCGCAGAAGTTGACTATCGCTGGAGTCAGATGACTCAGCACCTCGCTGCAGTCGCAGAAGTTGACTATCGCTGGAGTCAGATGACTCAGCACCTCGCTGCAGTTGAAGTTGACTATCGCTGGAGTCAGATAACTCAGCACCTCGCTGCAGTTGAAGAAGTTCATTATCGCTGGAGTCAGATGACTCAGCACCTCGCTGCAGTCGCAGAAGTTGACTATCGCTGGAGTCAGATGACTCAGCACCTCGCTGCAGTTGAAGAAGTTGACTATCGCTGGAGTCAGATGACTCAGCACCTCGCTGCAGTTGAAGAAGTTGATTATCACTGGAGTCAGATGACTCAGCACCTCGCTGCAGTCGCAGAAGTTGATTATCGCTGGAGTCAGATGACTCAGCATCTCGCTGCAGTCGCAGAAGTTGCCGATGGCAGAAGAATGACTGACGACTGCTGAAGCCTTTTTTCGTAATGTTTATAAGAATTTTATTTCTTTTTCAGTGGATACAATGTAGAGATATTTCATCTTCTACTTCATTTTATTTGTTTCAGTAACTTCCAGTTTTAGGAATTCTTTCTTTCCTCATTGTTGATTGAATGCTTCTTGTTGCATTTTTTCTTGATGAAATGTATCGTTGTGATTTCTGGTTAGAAGCGTACAATTTTCTAGGTTTTAGATGTGTTTTCACAGTTGCATTACTTCTTGGTAAACAGTAATGTTGTTTTTCTTGTTGACAAAAGATGATGTGGTTTCTTCTTGGTTTTCACTTTTCGTTTATTGGAGAATATATTGAAGACAATGTTTTGGTTTATATGGAGCTTTTCTGTATAGATGATGCAGTTTTTTTTAATTACAGAATAATATTTTCACTAATGGAGAATTTATTAATGTTTCCTGGGTGTTATTAGTTGTGAACTCTTGATTCCTAATTTTGTATCTTTTTTTTTTTGGAAGGAGTTTTGCTTCTCATATGAGAAGAAATGACATGTTGAGTTGGTGTTGCTTGCTGAAGTAGAAGAGAGATTTGTTCCAAGAATATATTGGATTTCATTTTTGAGAAAAGATGTAATTAAGATTGCTCATTGATAGCAGATACTGAGACAAGGTTTTTTTAAGAGTATGACATTTTTTTATTGACGATCTTTTCCCCATTGGATGGAGGATGAATTTTTTTTCACGTGATAAGTGATGATGGCTTTCATGAAGGTGAAATGTTTTTTTTTTTTTCAAATGATGGTGATGTGATTTTTGGAATTGGAAATGATTTTTTTTTCGCATGATGTTTTTTTTTTTTGAGATGGTATTTTTTTCACATGATTTTGTTTTTGGAGATGGTATTTTTTTCACATGGTGTTATGATTGTTTAAAATGGCTATGATTTTTTTTTCATGTGGTGGCGAGTGATATTTTAGTTCTGTTATTCTGAACAATTCCTTCTTTTAACAGTGGCCTTAGGAATTGATTTCGTTTGTATAGAGAATGTTTAGTAAAAGGTTACATATTTTGTTTTTGAATTTTATGCCACTGTAACAATCCATTAATGCCCATGTATTTTGTTTTCGTAAATGCATGGGAATTACTGATAGTTTTGAGGTACATTTTGCATGTTTAGTTCTCTTTTATTTCTTGCTTTTGCCAACTTCGTTCTACAGAAAGCATAGAGGTAGGGCTCCATGCTCTCTGTACCGTGCGGAGAAAGATTGACCAACACTTGTATCATCTCGCTGCGCTTATTCAGTTCCTGGACGGAGAAGTCAGGTAATCATTGAAATGAAATTGAACGGCATGTGGCCATTTCGTATTTATGGTACAGTTCGTTTCCCTCGTCATCTGGGAGGGAAGTGAACTCAGGCACACTGCAGTCAGTTGCCCTACCAACTGATATGAGGCAACTCCAGTTTAAATTTACTAGCTTCATTGTGTACAGTTTCATTTTTATCTGCTAAATAACCTTTAAATGATGAATATGATTGTTTGCGATAAAATTCAAGATAAATATAAGATGAGTGATGCCATATTCTTGCAATCACTGTTACTTTGGAATTTTTATACCGATTTATTATTAACATGAATGCAAGGAAATCTAATTTGTAATATAGTTGCTCAATGGCTTGTGTTATTTATTTTAGATTTCCTTAGTCTACTTTTGGTGACCATATAGGGCCAAAACTACTTTCTTTTACAGAAAGCACAGAATAAGTAGGGATCCATGCTTAGTGTACCGGTCAAAGGAAGATGGAATTATAATTGATCATCTTGTTCTGGTTATTCAGTTCCTGGGTAACTCGGTAACCCCTGAAACAAGCCTCGACGGATAGCAGCTTACTGCATTTTGTGGCACAGATAGTTCCTCTCCTTATCTCGGAGAGAACTGAACTCAGCCACCTTCCAGTCAGTTGCCCTACCAACTGCTATTAGTCAGGTCCGATTTGCACTGTGTAATATTTTATGTATTAAATATTCTTTATTCAGCATAATTAATATGATTTCCTGAATGTAAACTTATGATAGGTGATGCTCACATTTCTGCAATCACTATTATTTTGGAATTTTGATAGGAATGCCAGTTTATATTTACATGAATGTACGGAAATATAAATTTTCGATATATATGTGCATTCGTTTTTATTATTTTTTATAAGCCTACGGATGTTGATATGCATGGATATTTGAATGCATATCGTTTTCATAATCTTTATTTCTCATACTTTTGTCGATTCTAGTAATAATAGTAATGTTTACAGAAAGCATAGAGGTAGGGCTCCGTGATTTCTGTGTTGTGTCGGTCGAGAGTGAGGCATACTTTATCACCTTGTCCTGCTTATGCAGAGTTCGAGGGGAGAGGCATACGAAACGAGGCTGGACGGTTAGCAGTCCTTCTGCAATTTGTGACAGTTGATATGTCTCCTTATCTCGAAAGGAATTCAACTCTGCCACTTTCTAGCCAATTGTCCTGCTAGCCCTTTTTATTCAGGTCCAATGTGGACTTTTAGCGCTGTTGTGGACACTTTGCACTGTATAATATTCTCTGTGCTGCATATATTTATATATTTAATACTGATAATTGTCTACGATGACAACATAAATAAAATGTGTCTTTCATTTTTGCTATCAGAGTTATTTTGTAAATTATGCATTGGTATGTTATTCTGTAAATTTATGAATGACATTACAACTGATTTGAATTTGTTTCATTACGATTCAGTTTCGTTATTTTCACTCTGTTGTGAGGTCAAGATTTTTAGTTTACATCCCTTTAGACAATGAGACAGAAATCCCCTTTTATTCTGTGTTTCTGCCGGAGTTCTGTGCTTCCATTCGAAACTGTGAAGTGTGTTAAGTCAGTTGGACTTTTCATTCGGGTTACGAAACCCATACCCCTATTGGGGGACAATAAAATGTTCTGTTACTTTCTGGGCCTTGTAAATGAAGTTTGGAAAGCACCTTCACTGAACTCCGGCAATACAAACTAATTAAAATTTGCACTGTTGACAAAAATAATGCCATATTCACCCTAAACTCACCCAATCCCGAACCCTAAAAACCCTACCCCACCCCAACCCACCCATCCCACCCCTACCCACCCAATCCCACCCCTACCCGCCCTTGTACCCACCCCCCATAATCCCCATGAGGAGTTTTACCTCCATCCTCCACGGCGATGCTGCAGGTGGGAAGTGCGCAGGATGTTCCTCCCACCGCGCCGGTGTACCATGAAAAGAAAGAAACTTTATGTTCAGACAAATTGTTCGCAGTCAACTAACTAAGTGTAAGCTACTTCATAAAACTAAGTCCCATAACACGAGTCGCCAAATAACGCCAACTATGACCGTGCGGTGTTATCTTGAGGGAGCCTTTGACATGTGCGGGCTGTATGGTGTGTTTGAGCACATCGCACTTGTGGGCGTAGGGTTTTTTACTGACTTGTGTTAGGACGTTTTATCAACTGCTATGATTATATAGCCTAGACTTGCTGTATAATGGTCGAACTTGTACATCCAACCACTGTACATACATTGTACATAACATGTTCGACGTTAAGTGAAGCTACTTGTGGCTCCATATTGACGTAGACGATAGCAGTCATTCTAGACTTGCTGTATAATGGTAGCAACTTGTACAACCAACCACTGTACATACATTGTACATAACATGTTCGACGTTAAGTGGAGCTACTTGTGGCTCCATATTGACGTAGACGATAGCAGTCATTCTAGACTTGCTGTATAATGGTAGCAACTTGTGCAGCCAACCACTGTACATACATTGTACATAACATGTTCGACGTTAAGTGGAGCTACTTGTGGCTCCATATTGACGTAGACGATAGCAGTCATTCTAGACTTGCTGTATAATGGTCGTAACTTGTGCAGCCAACCACTGTACATACATTGTACATAACATGTTCGACGTTAAGTGGAGCTACTTGTGGCTCCATATTGACGTAGACGATAGCAGTCATTCTAGACTTGCTGTATAATGGTCGTAACTTGTGCAGCCAACCACTGTACATACATTGTACATAACATGTTCGACGTTAAGTGGAGCTACTTGTGGCTCCATATTGACGTAGACGATAGCAGTCATTCTAGACTTGCTATATAATGATCGTAACTTGTGCAGCCAACCACTGTACATACATTGTACATAACATGTTCGACGTTAAGTGGAGCTACTTGTGGCTCCATATTGACGTAGACGATAGCAGTCATTCTAGACTTGCTGTATAATGGTCGTAACTTGTGCAGCCAACCACTGTACATACATTGTACATAACATGTTCGACGTTAAGTGGAGCTACTTGTGGCTCCATATTGACGTAGACGATAGCAGTCATTCTAGACTTGCTGTATAATGGTAGCAACTTGTACAACCAACCACTGTACATACATTGTACATAACATGTTCGACGTTAAGTGGAGCTATTTGTGACTCCCAGAGTTCACTAGTTGCGACCAATTTCTGCACGTCCACACATACACACCCGCACAATGTCACTGTTTTGGTACGTTGGACTCATGCCACAGTGTTAATCGCAGGATTAATTATCTTTCAGTCAGTATTTTTCATCTATTTCGTCGGTTAAGCCGACAGGTCTGCTGTCTGTCTGAGAAACATCACAACTGGTTGATTGTACTCTCCTCCATTGAGAGGAAAGAGCATTAAGAGGCAAACCTCTGAATAGTGGAAAAGCCTATCAAAAATAACTTTACTAAGCTCGTAAAACTGGAAGGTCTCCACTCAAGTATTTTATTTATAACGGTCATTAACTAGACTTGCAGCTAGAGCTGCGGTTCTTAATATCGCTCTCTATATTGAGCATATGCCTGATCGAATGAAGTGAGGTTGAAAAGCTAACATTTGAGCCTTGTTTGCATGGCTGTGTTTTCAGAGTAGTGATTAAATAACATACTAATGTTAATCTACATCGACTTTAGCGTCTTGGTGAACATTTTGAACGCATATCTCTGTTTCCACTCACTTCTCTGAGGAATATGAACCACTATTGAAGGTACTATAACACTCACTTCTTGATCAGGTTTTTCAGACAGTGTGAAATCACAGCTTAAGGCATTGCGGTGGGAAGGAAAATGGAACTAAGTCTGATTAAAATCAATTCTTGTATTATTATTATTTTTTTCTTTTCCGGGCATCTTTTACTACACGTATTCTCCCAGCACGTAGGCCTTATGAGGACAGATACTGTTGCAAACGAAACAGTGAAAAGATTATTCCAGTCCAGTAAAATCGGATAGCATTAGAAATGTGTACGTAAGAACAAAACTGTACATAATTTCAGTATTCCATAACTCAGACTTGTAGAATACCTTCAAAATTGTATCTTAATTAAAAAATAATCAGGGTTTTATGTGAATACTTCTCCCTTAAGTGGACAGATCTAGACGAGATCTTTCGTTTGGTACAAAGATCAGCGTACTACCGTATCGGAATCGCGAGATATACTGCCCTGAAATTATCGTCTATGCCCAAAATGGTCGCCAATCAAATAGATATCATCGGAAGCATATTTTAACTGCCAGCTCGGATACGCCGTGTCAAATTCAATATCTGAAGAGTAAAAATTATTATTAAATCAATGCCTCTTTATTCATTTGAATCCGCTTTATTGTGTCCAATGAAATAGTGCACATCATCATCATGATCCTGAACTCCGTCGGTTTCACCCAAGTGTAAGCTGATCTCGTTGTCTCTATGAACTTCGTATCGTCCTGTAGATGGGGGTGATACTGAACACTCTAATTTTAAGAGCCTGTTCCTACAGAGCTTAATTACATTGAATTTTATCGTATTCTCCGGTACCAATTTGTGCCACATAACTAAAGCTGAGCCTTGTAGGACTGCAGGACGATATCAAGTTAACTATATCGCGATGTTTGTCGAAGCTAAATAGTATGAAGGGTGGGGGGTGGTTGCGTACAGGCATGCGACTCAGGCAACAGAACACATTTACGTTGTGTAGTGGACAGAGCTCCAGAGTTATCTACATTACCTATCTTACGTAACGTATAATATTCATAATGGCTGAATCATCAAATATATCAATAGTAAACAAGGTGATGGAGAAATTAGGCACATAAAATTTCGCAGTAAGTGGGGTGACTATCATAATATGACTTTTATGTAGCACAGAAATTAAAGGTACGAAACGTAAATTCGTAACACAACATTGTAACACGAAACAACATAAAGCACAGATGACAGTTTAACTGAGGAAGGGGGATAAGAATCGCATGTAAGTTACAATTCAATGTGTACCACATAAAAAGAGATTTTTCACCTTTTATGTAAAATGATGATATGGGTCAATATACCAATAGCCTAAATAACGTTGGAAATACACACTTTAAAACTTTATGCGAAAATACGTGAAAAGGGAACTCCCTAGTCAATCAACTTTTCGGAAATAATCTACTATATACCGAAATCCTATGATGATGTTACATCTCGCATACGACTAAGTGTAGGAGATAGTAAAATACAGGTTTCCATCTATGGAAGCACAGACGCCGCTGCAAGATTTGTTGCAATGTCGTTACGGGCATTCTTTCACCAGACAAACCCAATAAAACTTTATTAACCTCTGAAATTCGTGAGGAATTGGATCATTTAAATAGAATCAAAGTTTTTCAAATGCCTATGACCGTCTTATGGCCAGACGAAATAAAAAATGATAATGTAGTTATTTTCATCACGAATGCTGCATGTTAAAAGCAGATAAGGAACTTCAGCTACTTTAGCCGAAAGTTATCCTAGCCCATGGGCTACATCGAATAGCCAAAGAAGTTTCCTCCTGCTACAGTGATGTGAACAGTTTCATATCGAATGTCAAATAAATATTTTTAAGGCACCAAGTCGGGTTACGAAATTCAGAGAAATGGTTCCTGGAATCCCTCTACCGCCGTAACCCATTGTAATGAGATGGACATAGCTGGATACTGCAGTCTAAATTGCTACACATTATAAAAGGATTGTAGACGTAATCAAAACGAAGGTAGTGTTTACTGCAACAAACTCCACAATCCAGTATTGACGATGTGACCTGAGCTCCAGTTTATTCGTCATGTGAGTGTACACCTTATTCTCTATTGTTTAGCGTACAGAGTCTGTACACTGACCCTCCCTGCTCTCTGTACTTGCTATGCTATAGTTTGGGTGCACGTAACTTAACGATGTCTCAGCTTTACACCTAACATAGAGGCTATGTGTTCGAGGACGAATGGCAGCTAAAGCCGGAAGTTCGCTATGTTGCCGTGGATTTTCTCTAACCCTTCCAGCCGCACTATTCACCTGCATTTTATTCATCCCCTATCAGAAATGAATGAGTACGAGGGACATTTCCTTGAGGATAAGGACGGCGGGCACGTAGGGCTGATATCCCTACTGGCATTAATGCCGATTGTATAGCTGGAGCCTTAACGTCCCGCGACCCTCTGGGCCGATTTGGCCTGTAATGGAATTGCGTTTACTGACTACTTTGTTCAGTTGTAACTTTTCACTGAGGAATTAATTTTGTCATTCAACATGCGTAACTACTCGCATATTTGGAAGTACCTTCTTCCAACGTAACTTCGATTTGTTTATTTAATGCATCATTTGAGCAGTGAATTAAATTGTTCTATAGCAAATTAATTTTAGAAAAGGCTGTACTGATCATGTGATCTGTTTAATACAATGAAGGGCCTTGCCACGTGACATGCGTAATTGGTACGTGTTTGCATATTTGCTGGTTACGACTCGTGAATCACTTACAGATGGATTCTGAAGTAGGCCCTACCGTAGTCATGATTTGTTTTCTTCGGCCATTAATAGCTGGCCAACTGTGAGACATGTTGGCCTGTTTTTGATTCTGTTGCATTGGAATGATCTATGATTTGGTTCTTCCACTGCAGTGAGTTGCTCAGTTCTTGCAATATGAAGGCGATATTAGAACCTGTGGCGTTATTTGGCTTTTCTCCTTTCCAATCTTTGACTCAGTAAGTCGATGCATAGTCTAAGACTTGTTTTCTTAATACTGATTACGCTGTATGTGAGTAATTGGCTATTAGTGATAGCATGTTTATAGTAGCGTTGTTTTAATCGCTTCATAGTTTAATGCTATTTTTGAAGTGCTATCTGCAATTTCCACGATGAGTCTGTGACCTCAAAGTATGTGCAGCACTGTCAGAAATTTGACACAAGTACTTTCCTTGTGATTATTCTTTCGTCGATTTACTGAGGAAGTATTTATTTTGTATTCTTACTCGTATTATGAGACTGCATCACTTTTCTAAATCATAATACCTAAATGCAGGTGGTAAGTGACCTTACCTGTATGACCCTTTACAAACTGCGATGTTTATTTAGCGTATGAATGAGATGAAGGTGGTAATATAATGCCAGAATGTGAACCAGAAATTACTAGAAATTTTGTATAAAATGGCGAAAGAGATTTACTAAAATATGATTAGAACAAGAATTTAATTTTTGCTGTATAAATATGAATGATGATATAATGCACTGATTGTATACTATAAATATCAAAAACTATAACTACAATAACCTAACCTATCCTACACACTAGAATACTAAGAATAATGGTAATAGTAATGAAGCAGATTCTCGACTTACCTTAATTGTCTTGGCGACGAGCCCTACGAGGACCGCGGCCGTGCAAGTTTTGCCCTAATCCCCTCCGTCCCTGTGTCTACGCTCCGTCCCGTAATTTCTAAGGACCTTTTCATAGAATTCTAATTGCTCCTTGGTAGGATTAGATGCCAAATATCTTCTGTACAAAGCCTCGTGTTGCTCCTCTGTCATGCCTTGGCTGAAGTCGCGTCTGCCCGTACTGGACGCGCCAGCAGGCTGCGAGCGAGAGCCCCCCGGAGTCTGCTGGCTGGCGACTCTGCCCGTACTGGGCTTTGTAGCAGGCTGCGGGGCGCTCTCCCTCGGGGAGGAGCGCCTCGCTTCCTGCTGCCTTTGACGACTTGACCAGGGAGGAATTCTGTCTGTACGTTGTGGGGTGGACGGTCTGTCTGCCATTGCCGCCCGCATAGAGGGTGACGGCTTGTCTACCTCCCGAGGTATCTCATGAACCTCGGGAGGAAGCACAATCGTCACCCTCTTGCGCGGACGGTCGGCGCCCTGTTCTTCTCGTGTACCCTTTTTGAGAATAGGGCGGGGCGGCGGGGGTGGCGGTGGTGTGGGTGAAGATGGAGGTGGGGATGAGGGGGGTGACTGTAGTGTCACTGGTGGTGGGCGTGTTGGTGTGCAGGGGGGTGCGTAAAAGTATGGAAAATGTGTGCAATAACGGGAGTGTGCGTGTGGTGACTGTGAAGGCGGAGACGGCGGAGGAACACGATCAGGGGACGTGGAGGCATCACTTCTCTCCGGTAGACGGTTCCATAAGTAATAGCCCCCCAACCCCACAGTCCCAACGATACCCACGGTTCTTACCAAATCTGGCATCCCCCACGAAATCCGCGATGGTGCTTGCACAACCGCAGGTCCTCCCCAGAACGCATTCTTGAGAGATTGGAGCTTGAGGGATCGGAATATTTTCGACATTTTGATAGTTCGAAATCGCAATCCCAAGTGTTTCCAGGGAAACGACCCCCACGTCCTGTCTGTTGAGCATTGTTGATGACGTCGCCACGACAATAGTCAAGCTGCGAGTGCGTTCAAATACCGATACAATAAAAGATGCGAACGTGTACACTTCTTCTTTTCTTGCATATTGTTATTTCCTTCTTTTATGCGAATAGTTAAAAAATAAGATGACCATTTTATAGCTAGACGAGTATTAAATACTGACATACAAATACCTAGGAATTATAATCTTTTTTAGAAATCAATATGCCTTGGCATACAAAGACAGTGAGCCAGAGTTATATTTTTAATCGTGTTGATTTCATACGGTGATGTATTATTCAGAGGCATCTTCTTGTTTGAATAGTTAGTGTTAATTTGTCGCAAGATAAGGAGTTCTTATGCAGAGAAAAATAAAATTTTGGTATATTCAGTTTCGTTATTAATGAAAGACGGACTTTTATGACCTAAAAATGGCTGAAAATAACGAATATATTGCCCTTACATGTACATAGAACTGTTCGAAACGCTTAAACAAAAGTAACTTTAAAAGTTAATAAATGTTGGACGATCTTAAACTTCAGAGTGTCAGGCTTACAGAGGGACAAAATATAACTTCTGCAAATCTGGCTTTCATTTACAAGTTCCCTGTGAAGCAGGCTTGAGTAATTTTCAGAGAAAAATTGTTCCGCAACCGTGTATCGATCCCGCGACCCTTCGCTTAGCGCACGAATGCTCTACCGAGTGAGCTATTCCAGGAACTATACACGACACCGTCACAAATTTTCAAAATATAACTTCATTGATGGTTTCAATAATTATTTGTTTTTGAATATAAACTATAGCTACTGGATAAATGCATCTACAACATATTATGTAATACATTAATGTTTTTATTACGTTATATTTTTATGAAAGGCAATTTTGAGTAATATTGATGAGATAAAAAATGTATATGTAAAAATTTTAAAATTATTCGTTCTTAAATGCAGTCAGTGAACCTTTGTGCAGTAGGACTACTTCTTTGTATATTTCGTCCATTGAAAATTTAAGCATAACCAAAGTTGGGAATATTTTCATATCTTCCACTCAATTGTTTTAGTTATTTGATGCGGACAGTATGGCGGAAATAGCAATTGTCTATCAGCGATCCTGTTAATTAAACTCTCAAAACATAGCCCAGTACTTTACATATAGCTGGTTCAAGCAGAAATACACAAATTGTTAGCTGATATTTGAGACGGTCAGGATGCCAGAACTAATCATTTCTCTGATGTATGCAGCCCGCAACACTCTCAAAGTATAGCCCAATGCTTTCTGTAAGTTATACTTCATATTTGGGGAAATGAAACGTTGCGTAAACTGCACTAGTCGTGGTATACTGAATAATTTAGTGAACGTTCTCTGGCATACTATACAACAGAGTAATAATAATAATAATAATAATAATAATAATAATAATAATAATAATAATAATAATAATTTGTACGGCATGGCATGGACAGTATTGTGATAGGGAGTGTTGGGTGGTGATGGTATTATGCTTTATTTTCCCTTTCACAGTTAGGCCATGATGCAGTGATGTATAAGCTCCTGCACCGCGTGCTCTCAGCAACCCGCACAACATTTCCTTAAATAGATGATTGTACTTTATCTTGCTAGTAGTGAACCTTATTTGATTTATATTGCTTGCGGTATTGGCACGTAATACAGGCGCTTTGACATCCCTGCCATTAGACCTTATCTGCAACTGGTTGTAAAAACTTTACACTAAATACCATAAGTGAGTAGGCCTAGCTTATTTAAGAATAAGTCACACAAAATTACATGAAGACAATGAAAACAAGTGACATAAAATAACTGCACAGGAACATTAACCTAAATAAACAATTGCAAGTATCAATTAATAGAGAATTATTATTATTATTATTATTATTATTATTATTATTATTATTATTATTATTACTATTATTATTATTATTATTACTATTATTATTACTATTATCATTATTATTACTATTACCATTACTATTAATATTATTATTACTATTATTATTGTTATTATTATTATTATTACTACGATTATTATAACTATTATTATTAACAATGTATAGAAATATTAGAATATGGCAATGTCTTTGCTAATATTATTTGCTTAATCCTTATACACAAATTGGTAGTAAGAATCAACTCCTTTCTCTAATATTTTTTAGTATTAATTCTTGTAAATTAATTATTGTATTCTATGTTGTTTACTTTTTTGTTGACCCAAGTATTTAATTTGTACCATAGTTGTTCATTTTAATGCATTAATTGTATCTCTGTGCTGGACTTTTATTGGCCAATGGCTGTTGTCCAGCACATGAATAAATAAATAAATAAATAAATAAATAAATAAATAAATAAATAAATAAATAAATAAATAAATAAATAAATAAATAAATAAATAAATTATTATTATTATTACTATTATTACTATTACTATTATTATTATTACTATTATTATTATTATTATTATTATTATTATTATTATTATTATTATTATTATTATTATTATTATTATTATTATTAGACAAAATAAAAGTTCGAAAGAGTTATGGAAGAATGTTATGTGGAATTAATATAGAAATATAAGCAGAGATTATTGAATGGAAATAAAGGAAATTATAATTTATATCTTTTATTTCACAAGACACTAGTTTTATTCAGAGGTACTGTTTTTCAGCAGCAGAGATTTAAAACTTTCAGACCTCGACTATTCCTGACGTCTTGTGCAAAGAATTCCAGGACCGACTGTGGCTATTGTGAAGGAGGCAGAGCACAGGGATGTTGCATGATTCACAGACACAGCAGTAACAGTGCTGGTGGTGGTGGTGGTGGTGGTGGAGGTGGTGGTGGTGGTGGTGGAGGTGGTGGTGGTGGTGGTGATGGTGGTGGAGGTGGTGGTGGTGGTGATGGTGGTGGTGGTGGTGTTGATGGTGGTGGAGGTGGTGGTGGTGGTGGAGGTGGTGGAGGTGGTGGAGTTGGTGGTGGAGGTGGTGGTGGTGGTGGTGATGGTGGTGGTGGTGGAGGTGGTGGTGGTGGTGATGGTGGTGGTGGTGGTGATGGTGGTGGTGGAGGTGGTGGTGGTGGTGGTGATGGTGGAGGTGGTGGTGGTGGTGGAGGTGGTGGTGGTGGTGGTGGAGGTGGTGGTGGTGGTGGTGATGGTGGTGGTGGAGGTGGTGGTGGTGGTGATGGTGGTGGTGGTGGTGATGGTGGTGGTGGTGGTGGTGATGGTGGTGGAGGTGGTGGTGGTGGTGGTGGAGGTGGTGGAGGTGGTGGTGGTGGTGGTGGAGGTGGTGGTGGTGGTGGTGGTGGAGGTGGTGGTGGTGGTGGTGGAGGTGGTGGTGGTGGTGGTGATGGTGGTGGAGGTTGTGGTGGTGGTGGTGGAGGTGGTGGTGGTGATGGTGGTGGTGGTGGTGATGGTGGTGGTGGTGGAGGTGTTGGTGGTGGTGGTGATGGTGGTGGTGGTGGTGGTGGAGGTGGTGGTGATGGTGGTGGTGATGGTGGAGGTGGTGGTGGTGGTGGTGGAGGTGGTGGTGGTGGTGGTGGAGGTGGTGGTGGTGGTGGTGATGGTGGTGGAGGTGGTGGTGGTGGTGATGGTGGTGGTGGTGGTGGTGATGGTGGTGGTGGTGGTGGAGGTGGTGGTGGTGGTGGAGGTGGTGGTGGTGGTGGTGGTGATGGTGGTGGAGGTCGTGATGGTGGTGGTGGTGGTGATGGTGGTGGTGGTGGTGGAGGTGATGGTGGTGGTGGTGGTGGTGATGGTGGTGGAGGTGGTGGTGGTGGTGGTGGAGGTGGTGGTGGTGGTGGTGGTGGAAGTGGTTGTGGTGGTGGTGGTGGTGGTGGTGGAGGTGGTGGTGGTGGTGGAGGTGGTGGTGGTGGTGGTGATGGTGGTGGTGGTGGTGATGGTGGTGGTGGAAATGTTATAACGCCGTTTTCAACTGTAAATGTTCTTTACCGTGGAAACTGAATGTGGGCTAGGTATTTTCGAATAGATCGGTAGCCGTTAGCAATAATTACGTCATAGGCTTGGGCCTAGGACTTGTTGCTGTACTGAGAGACACGGTATGACTAAAACCACTTTTTTTAGTATCAGTAATACTGCATACTACTTACTGACGTTTTTGTTTTGTTTTCCTTTCCCGGTTATCTAGAGTCCACTCGCGGACACCCGAAGGGGAAGTGAAGCAACTGTCTGACTTATTAACGGATTTCTATTTCCGTTACGTCAGGCACTTAAATATAATTTTATACAGTATAAGGTTACAAACTAATGTTTAGTACGTGTAACGAAGAAAGAAATGAACAATAAATGAACAATATCACAGCCTAAAATTAACTGTCTTCAGAATGTCTCTGCGACAAAGTTTCAAAATCAGGAATTATGTCACTTACTGCCAGTCGTAGTTGATCACGAAGGTATTTGTCTGTCAGTCGTGATCTAAATTTGGTTTTTACTATTTTCATTGGTGAAAATAATTTTTCACAAACGTAAGTTGTAGCGAACATGGTTTTAACAGAACAAGCGAAAAAACGAAGCTTCGGATATTTATTTTTGGCAAACATTTGAAAGTTCAACATTTGTCAAGTCCTTACATCTAGCTTTCATTTGACATCACATTGTAAATCTGTGAGTTCAAATTGAAGAGCGAACCGCATTATTCGTACATCTGCTGAAAAAGGGTCGACGTACAGAGATGATGATGATGATGATGATGATGATGATGATGATGATAACAACAATAACACTTAACCTTTTAATGTTTCGTCAGTAACATGTAGTATAATGCCGTTTTATGTTATACAACCGTTTTCCTCGTAATACTTGTGAACAAATCATACATTTAATATTCTCATCATATTCACAGCAAAAAAATGCGTCCTCCCATCCTACTTGGAAGTTTCGTACATGGGTTCGAGAGAGACATATGCCACTCGCAGGTCAGAGACAAATACAAATGGAACGGAGTTTGACTCCAGTGAGTGAGAGGGTGGGGGTTGGCGGAGGTTAGAAGCAAGCGAAATGTACAGCTATCACTGCGACCCACAATGTCTCGCGAGTCACTTTCTCGCCACGGCTGCTCTAGTGAGATTACTGTTGACTATTACACTCTTACTACGTCATACTACTTTTGACCAATAAAACGGTACGAAAGGACGTATTTCAACCAATCATAGCTGCTTATCGCACAATTTTATCGCGTCCCTAGCATTTGTTTAATTTTATCCCGTCCCTAGCATTTGTTTCTTTGTTTGCCAACATTTGAAACTGCGCTGGTCTGGACGTCAAAAAAAAAAAAAAAAAAAAAATATATATATATATATATATATAATTACAAACCACTCCAGTCGATGCAAAGCAGTTTCAAATGTGACTCGCATTGGCATTCAAGAACAAGAATTAATAAAAATCACTGATTATACCTATGCATCTTCTGAAATCCGATTTACAAATAAATGAAGAGCACCATTCGGAAATCCTAAATAAGTTGAATACACCATGTAGGCCTAAATCAAAGAGTTCCACTTCTATTACGCACACGTCTAATATAACATCAATTGAACCACCAACCACATTCAAATTTGAAAATTGTACATTCAATAATTATTCCTTTTAAAATTATTCATTCGGAAATTCTGAATAAGTTGAATACACCATGTAGGCCTAAATCAACGAGTTCCACTTCTATTACGCACACGTCCAATATAACATCAATTGAACCACCAACCACATTCAAATTTGAAAATTGTACATTCAATAATTATTCCTTTTAAAATTATTCATTCGGAAATCCTGAATAAGTTGAATACACCATGTAGGCCTAAATCAACGAGTTCCACTTCTATTACGCACACGTCCAATATAACATCAATTGAACCACCAACCACATTCAAATTTGAAAATTGTACATTCAATAATTATTCCTTTTAAAATTATTCATTCGGAAATCCTGAATAAGTTGAATACACCATGTAGGCCTAAATCAACGAGTTCCACTTCTATTACGCACACGTCCAATATAACATCAATTGAACCACCAACCACATTCAAATTTGAAAATTGTACATTCAATAATGATTCCTTTTAAAATTATTCATTCGGAAATTCTGAATAAGTTGAATACACCATGTCGGCCTAAATCAACGAGTTCCACTTCTATTACGCACACGTCCAATATAACATCAATTGAACCACCAACCACTTTCAAATTTGAAAATTGTACATTCAATAATTATTCCTTTTAAAATTATTCATTCGGAAATCCTGAATAAGTTGAATACACCATGTAGGCCTAAATCAACGAGTTCCACTTCTATTACGCACACGTCCAATATAACATCAATTGAACCACAAACCACATTCAAATTTGAAAATTGTACATTCAATAATAATTCCTTTTAAAATTATTCATTCGGAAATTCTGAATAAGTTGAATACACCATGTAGGCCTAAATCAACGAGTTCCACTTCTATTACGCACACGTCCAATATAACATCAATTGAACCACCAACCACATTCAAATTTGAAAATTGTACATTCAATAATTATTCCTTTTAAAATTATTCATTCGGAAATCCTGAATAAGTTGAATACACCATGTAGGCCTAAATCAACGAGTTCCACTTCTATTACGCACACGTCCAATATAACATCAATTGAACCACCAACCACTTTCAAATTTGAAAATTGTACATTCAATAATTATTCCTTTTAAAATTATTCATTCGGAAATCCTGAATAAGTTGAATACACCATGTAGGCCTAAATCAACGAGTTCCACTTCTATTACGCACACGTCCAATATAACATCAATTGAACCACAAACCACATTCAAATTTGAAAATTGTACATTCAATAATGATTCCTTTTAAAATTATTCATTCGGAAATCCTGAATAAGTTGAATACACCATGTAGGCCTAAATCAACGAGTTCCACTTCTATTACGCACACGTCCAATATAACATCAATTGAACCACCAACCACATTCAAATTTGAAAATTGTACATTCAATAATTATTCCTTTTAAAATTATTCATCCGGAAATTCTGAATAAGTTGAATACACCATGTAGACCTAAATCAACGAGTTCCACTTCTATTACGCACACGTC
>NC_091118.1:10367910-10400410 GCF_040183065.1 Periplaneta americana | reverse complement strand
AATAAATTGAGGCAGAAGAGGAAGCAGTTAGAAGAAGAACTGGAAGCAGAATACAGCAGATACAAGAACTACCTGGAGCAGCACTTTCTGAGGATAAAGGAGCGTCTGGAATATGATCTCAAGATGGGAACGAACGGGGAAGATCTTACTTGCAGCGAGTTGCTTTCTGTAAGTAGCATTCATACAGTCACATTGTACAGGTTTGTGTTTTCGTCGCTAAATATTGTGCGGTATAAGACGTCACACTCTACTGGAGGAATGTCTAAGGGAAGGTACAAAGTAGAACACTTTATTATACTGGCCAAATTCGACCACTACAAGTAAGTAAGCCTGACTTATTTTTAATCCACCATTATGATACAATGATTATCCAAGTAAAATAAATATTCATCAACAATGTCAAAAATATGTAAACGAACAAGTTAATATATTAGTCGATATTAACATAAGAATAACAAAATAAAGAATAATAAATTATCAATATTATCAGAAGAATCTATACTAATAATAAATCTGTAGCCGAAATTTTTCTGGTAATTTTCGATTTTCCAAAAATAATTGGTCCTAACATATATAATTAACCACCCTGAAACCGAAAATCGCTTTTTTGAAATTTTTGTTTGTATGTCTGTCTGTCTGTCTGTCTGTATGTTTGTTACCTTTTCACGCGATAATGGCTGAGTCGATTTATATGAAAATTGGAATATAAATTAAGTTCGTTGTAACTTAGATTTTAGGCTATATGGCATTCAAAATACATTATTTAAAAGGGGGTTATAAGGGGGCCTGAATTAAATAAATCGAAATATCTCGCTTATTATTGATTTTTGTGAAAAATGTTACATAACAAAAGTTTCATTAAAAATAATTTTCGATAAGTTTTATTCCTTGAAAAAGTTTGATAGGACTGATATTTAATGACATAAATGAGTTTTAAAATTAAAATAACTGCCATCTAAGACGGTGCAATGAATTAAAAAACAAATTACTTCGTCTATAAGGGGCCTTGGACAGCAACAATCGAAAGCTATGAAAGATAGCCTACAGATAATGTTTCTGTGTTTGTATGAAGTAATATCGGAAGCTAAATTAACCGATTTGTATAATTAATTATTAATTCAACATTGGAAAGTGTAGTTTCTCTAGATGCACATAATGCTATAATGTTATTACAGTATTACAGTATTGTAATTTTATTGTTCATGTTATAGTTGTAATCCCCTGGTAGAGGGGCAGAGAAGGCCTGACGGCCTTATCTCTACCAGGTTAAATAAATAAATACTAAATACTAACTTCTGAGGACAGGTAAGATTAAAATAGCTTCTTATGCACAGAAAACTTGATAGGCTATTCTGTATATTCGTTTCCTGTATTTCCTAAAATAATTTTTATGACCAAATGAGTGGTCTCTGGATCAAAATGATCGCATTTTAATTTTTTGATTAAATTTAAATTAAGTAACATAATAAACGATTTATCCTTCTATCAAACACGAATGTTCCCTGGATCAAATGTCCTATTTTAATTATATAATTACTTTATATTTATTTGTAACGGGTGCAGCGGAGCGCACGGGTACGGCTAGTATATAAATAAATATTTAGTCAATATTATCGGAATAATATCGAGAACAATTAATGAATTCGTCAATATTATCGGAAGAATATTGAAAACAATTAAATTTAGTAATTGATATTATTAGAGGAACAGGTATCCAAATAAAAGAGTTAATGTTCTAGTCAATATTATCAGAAAATACCGAAATAAAGAATTAATACATTAGTCAATATTATCAGAATATCTAAATAAACAAGTTAATAAATCACTTAATATTTTCAGAAGAATATCTAAACGAACAAGTTAATAAATCTCTTAATATTTTCAGAGGAATATCTAAACAAACAAGTTAATAAATCTCTTAATATTTTCACAGGAATATCTAAACAAACAAGTTAATAAATCTCTTAATATTTTCAGAGGAATATCTAAACAAATAAGTTAATAAATCTCTTAATATTTTCAGAGGAATATCTAAACAAACAAGTTAATAAATCTCTTAATATTTTCAGAGGAATATCTAAACAAACAAGTTAATAAATCTCTTAATATTTTCAGAGGAATATCTAAACAAACAAGTTAATAAATCTCTTAATATTTTCACAGGAATATCTAAACAAACAAGTTAATAAATCTCTTAATATTTTCAGAGCAATATCTAAACAAACAAGTTAATAAATCTCTTAATATTTTCAGAGGAATATCTAAACAAACAAGTTAATAAATCTCTTAATATTTTCACAGAAATATCTAAACAAACAAGTTAATAAATCTCTTAATATTTTCAGAGGAATATCTAAACAAACAAGCTAATAAATCTCCTAATATTTTCAGAGGAATATCTAAACAAACAAGTTAATAAATCTCTTAATATTTTCAGAGGAATATCTAAACAAACAAGTTAATAAATCTCTTAATATTTTCAGAGGAATATCTAAACAAACAAGTTAATGAATCTCTTAATATTTTCACAGGAATATCTAAACAAACAAGTTAATAAATCTCTTAATATTTTCAGAGGAATATCTAAACAGACAAGTTAATAAATCTCTTAATATTTTCACAGGAATATCTAAACAAACAAGTTAATAAATCTCTTAATATTTTCAGAAGAATATCAAAATAAACAAGTTAATAAATTAATAAGTATTATCAGAAAAATATCTAAATATAAAATGAATGCATTAGTCAATATTATCAGAATATCTCAATAAACAAGTTAATAAATCTCTTAATATTTTCACAGGAATATCTAAACAAACAAGTTAATAATTCTCTTAATATTTTCAGAGGAATATCTAAACAAACAAGTTAATAAATCTCGTAATATTTTCACAGGAATATCTAAACAAACAAGTTAATAAATCACTTAATATTTTCAGAGGAATATCTAAACAAAGAAGTTAATAAGTCACTTAATATTTTTAGAGGAATATCTAAACAAACAAGTTAAAAAATCACTTAATATTTTCAGAAGAATATCAAAACAAACAAGTTAATAAATTAATAAATATTATCAGAAAAATATCTAAATATAAAATGAATGCATTAGTCAATATTATCAGAATATCTAAATAAACAAGTTAATAAATCACTTAATATTTTCAGAGGAATATCTAATACAAAATGAATGCATTAGTCAATATTATCAGAATATCTAAATAAACAAGTTAATAAATCACTTAATATTTTCAGAGGAATATCTAAACAAACAAGATAATAAACCGCTTAATACTGTATTTTCAGAGGTTTATCTAAACTAAGAAGTTAATAAATTGATAAGCATTATCAGAAAGGTATCTAAATGAACAAGTTAATAAATTAGTCAATATGTCTATAAAACACGTTAATAAATCAGTTAACTTTTTCAGAAGAATATCTAAACAACACGTTAATAAATTAGCTAATAATATTAGAAGAATATTTAAATAAACAAGTCAGTGAATTAGTCGATCAGAGGAATATCTAAACAACACGTTAATAAATTAGCTAATAATATTAGAAGAATATTTAAATAAACAAGTCAGTGAATTAGTCGATCAGAGGAATATCTAAACAACACGTTAATAAATTAGCTAATAATATTAGAAGAATATTTAAAAAAAAACAAGTCAGTGAATTAGTCGCTATTATCGGAAGAATATTAAAATAAACATTGGTAACTTAAACAATATTACCTGTAGAATATCTAAATGAAAATGTTAATCGAATAAATTAGCTAATATTATCAGAAGAATATGGAAAGACCTTAATAAATTGGACAATAGTATCAGAAGAACCAAGTTAAGGAATTAGTCAGTGTTAGCAGAATACTGTATATCCAAGTAAACCTGTTATTAACTTAAACAGTATTATACCTATCTGAAGAATATCTAAATCAATAAATTAACAGATTAGTCGATCTTATTAACAGAAAATCTCAGTAAACAATTAATAAATTAACCAAGAGTCTCAAAAGAATTTCTAAATAAACAAGTTATGACAATAATTTTAAAGTTAATAAACATTCCGGAGAAATGTGCAAATAATGTCTTGCAGTTGTTGAATTTCTTCAACATTTTCTTTACGGTTTTCTTAAGAAACAAATTAGAAATATTTTTGAATTAATAGTTATATATTTAATAATTCTCAATGTAGATTGGAATGTTCTTTATTATCCTCTACTACTTTTGACAACTTAGATCAGAACAAATAGATTTAATAAAAACTGACAGAACTCGAGAAACAATTATTTTATGTTGCAGGACAAGGATAGAACCAGCAGCAACAGACTGGAAATCAGGTTAGTTAATATTGGTATTTGTCGACTGTCAGTTTTTCTTTAATTTCATATTATCTTAGATACGGTATTTATTTTTTAGTAACTCATAGATACTAAATATGAACAAAATGTAGTTAGCATAAATCGTGTTACACTTACAGAAAGATTGAATTCGGAAAACCACTATAATGTTATCAAATATGATGTAAACGTTCATCTATATGATTATTTCGAAATTGATATTTTTCTAAATATCGTAAGAGCATAGGTGACCACGGTAACTAGGAAAATGATGAAACTAAATGGCATGTAATTCGTAAACAACCATCCAACAAAGTTTGCCCAGATGATCGTACTACAGCCAGTATATACAGGGTGTGACAACTTTAATGTTTAGAATTTCTGGAACATGTTCCCTGACATGTTCTACGTCGATTAAACCTAACATACCTATATCCAAAGTTCTATAGGTTTGGATTATTTGTACCCCAAAGTTAAATTTTTGAGTTTAATTTTATCGCTGAATACTGAAAGACGTAACACCAATTTCCGAAAGTGACATGTCTATGTCATTATTTTTATTAGTACCATATTACATTTTAATATCAACTACTTGTGAGTATGAAAGAAGCAGTGCAAATTTGAAAAAAAATGTCCTTAAGATTCCAAACACTGTACTTCTTGAAATCTGCCGATAGGCACGTGAAAATACCTGTGCACTAGGAATCCTACGATTTGGGAACCGTGCTTGATATGCCAAAACAGCTGCTGTTGCATTGCCATCACACAGTCCATACACATGAACTATGTCGGCGTATTCCTGATGTGCGTACACAAAAGGCATGTTTTAATGGTCAAAACTCAATAAAAAGATTAGTCACAATACGGTTTATTTTTCTCACAACTGTTATTTTAAACTGTTGTCTGTTTCGTTTCCTTAGCAACCTAAACAATTTTAATTTAATTTCTCTTAAAAGTAAAATTTCCTCCATTCACTGCTTTTCAAATGTTTCTTATGTATCTCTACTTAGTAAAGCCATAAAATAGGCCTTGTATAAACGGTATAATGCTTGGAGCTGCAAGAAGTTCTATTTTTTCCAGCTCTGTTATCTCTGTAACCTCTCAATTTCGGATATGGGGAAGGTTGCCTATATTGGACCAGTTTTTTGTTTTTTAATCCCATGTCTTTAATAATGATTAAATTAAATCAAAATATGTTCTAGCACATTCTACATTCTATCTACTTTCATCCTACAGTGTTATATTTTAAATTACACAATTCCTAATGAATATAAAAAGGTAAAACTAAAATCATGGAAATGGTCCAAAATGGGAAACCGGTTGCCTAATTTGGACTCATAGTGTCCCAATTTGGACCTCGCAAAAATACATTAGTAATAGTAAACAAATAAGTAGAAGAAGAGTATTTATTATAAATATCTTTAATTCACCAAATTTTACGTTAAAAATGTATCAGCTATTAACATTTGGTGAAAGAAGTTACACAATTCTCTGAACTTGGATGAAAAATAAAGAAAAACAAGATAAATTAATTATAGAAACACTATTGCATTCAAGCTTATTGTTACAGTCATAATATTTCTCTTTATACTGAAGTAGTTTTATATTAGTTGCTTGTCTCGGTTACATAGCCTATTTCAAAACTAGAGGAAGACTCATAAAAAAAAAAACTAAAGGTTGCTTGCCTTCCGAAGTACTTCATTGGAAAGCGTTTTTGCAATCAGCATATATCTTTGCTGTAGTCTATGGCACTCCATACACGCGAGCACACTCGTTGAGTCCATAGTCACTATTCCTTTATGCTGCTACCGCCATCTTCGAAGCATCATTTCATTTCCCGTAAGTTCCCCTTTTTGACATCTTGGAAACATAAAGACACAGAATCCCCCAATATGCTACTTTTTCTTAACGTTGACCATAGTATAATGCTTTATATTCATGTTGAAAAGAAATACTAACATTTTCCTAAATTGGACCAGTCCAATCCAGGCAGCGCGCAGAGGTCCAACCTAGGCAACTTGTTCACTTATGCAAACAGACGACACTAAACAAACACATGAAATTAAAAACTAGTTTTAATACACGCAGATAGTAGCTAATGAAAAATACTTGTAACGTATAGTATAGAAATTGTTATTACTTACTCCTACTGTATATAGAAGCTTAAGATCCGTAGCGTAAAAATTGTAAGCGAAAACACCAAAACACATTAACGGCAATCCTATTCGCTAATATGGCTGCAGCTCACTGAACTTCAAGATGAGTATCTTAGGCAGCGTCAGCAAGCAGTGGTGCCAAATGAAATGTTTGAAATACTTCTATATATGGAAATACAACTGCGGTCCAATTTAGGCAACGGTCCAAATTCGGCAACTCTCCCCTAGGTATGTTAGGTTTAATCAACGTAGAATGTGTCAGGGAACATGTTCCAGAAATTCTAAACATAAAAGTTGTTACACCCTGTATAAGCTAGAATTTACAAGTAATTGCAGTTCAAATTTATGCATACAGAAATTGAAAGCGGCACTGAATTGATTTGTTACAGGATTGAAGACTACAGAAAACGATCTTCAAGTGCTGATGGCAGAGGTTTGAATTTTGAGACCAAAATGTTGGCATTGCTGTTCATGCGTGGTGTCAACACGACTCCGAAATTCTCTTTGGCCAGTAATGTGGCTGGGGTTGGACAATTTGATGATATAGTGTTTGCATACATGGATGAGACACAAAACGACATAAAGATCATGTTCATCCAATTGAAACATAAGCAAAATGTTTACAGAAAAAAGACTAGAAACATCAGCGCCGCCCTTCTATCCCTCAGAGGTGATTACAGTGTTCCTCAGTATTGCAAATCTTACCCGGAAGTGATGAAATGGCTTAGAAACCGTGATATCACTAGCAACATCAACATTGATAATGTAGAATTAGTATTGTTTACAAACAATGCACTGCATACAAACACTTTATGTCCAGATGGACAGCATAGTGTTCTTTTCACAGAAGGAGAGGTGTATTGCTTCACAGAAGAAAATGACACTTATATATACAATTTATTTCAGCAGTTAGAAACATATGGTAGTTTTCTCCATGAATTCAAAGCCAGAGAGGAAGATTCAACTGAAAAACTTGAAGAGATGAAAAAACAAATAAGCAGCGTTGATATAAGGAGGAAACTGATAGAGCTTGAAAGAGATGCAAATAAAATTTCAAGAGAAATAAACGACTGGGGAAATCTATCACACTATAAAGATTTCTTAAGCAGGTTCAAAGTGTATTCTCTGCAATCCGATGAGAGTGGACTTGATATGTTCATAAAGAAAGAGATTCAAACAGCATGTGGTACCGGAACTTCAGCTACAGGGATAATATTTGAAAGACTGTTGAAAGAAATACACAACTGGTGGGAGAAAGAGTCTTTCTTTCTAACAGAAGAGGCTCTGTTCTGGAGGGGAATAATGCAAGCCCGCATTAATGAATTCAACGACGACCTTGTTAGAAAGTTGAATAGCTTAAACATTAGATTCAATGAAGAAAATGTTAGTAAATGTAAAGAAATTATATCCGATAATACAACTTTACACATTTCACCTATGAAACATGATTCTTCACTTCTTGTATGTTTGAAGGTCCATCAGAGTTTAGGAAATAACACATATCTTATGGTAGAGGGCAAAGCGTTTGAATCACACGAAAGTGAACTGTTTATTCTTTGGGAAAAATGGTGTGATTTGCTAATTTTAGTGGATGACGGATATATTCCTTATGATTTCTTTCACAGTTGTCCTAGGAAGAGATTCATTTGTATCTCCGAAACGAAACCACACACTGATTGCTTTACAGTGTGCGATGACACAAATTTGGATCAACTAGATGAAGTTTCGCAGCAAAAAGTTCTGTCGTCGGTGGTGAATTTTCAAGGTCATGATATTCCTTTTAGGAAACTAGCAGGAGATAAGTACAGCTTAGTGGATGGTAATATCATTATGCAGCTGTTGTCTGAAAAGGTTGTTCTTGGCGATGAGCTTTTTGGCGACTTGGAGTACTATATACCTCGAACGTTGCGACTTGTGGGCAGAGTCAGACAGAAGATTTTACGCAACATGATTGACGCTCCTGTTACATTTGCTGTTAGTGGACTTTCAGATTCTGAATTACAGCAAATGGCGCCTCATGCTGTGAAATTTGAGGCAATGAACACGCAGAACGAGGACCTGGATCACTGCGGAGTTGTAGCTGTCGAATCGGAAGATGATTTCATACAATTAGCGAAACCACAGCAGAGTGTTCACTGGCTTTGCAGGCAAAATAGTGGCTTACTATGGAAGGAATCTAGAGGAGACATTAGAACCATAAAGAACTGGATACAACTTAGCAAAACAAACTTGTTTGAGAATGTCGATTCCATTGCTGATGTTCCCCATCGTCTGGTTTTGGTATCTGCTGAATCTGGGATGGGAAAATCTACACTTCTGAGTCATCTAGCACTTGGAATCAAGCACATGAACCCATCTATGTGGGTAATAAGGGTAAATTTGAATGATTTCACTAATTTACTAGAAGTTTTACCAGAAGATGTAGATTTGGCACATGTAATAACATTTATACTGGAGGTTTCAGGGATTCCCTCAGAATGGAGAGACATTTTGAGAATGAAGTTGGTGAAAATGGAGGAGGTATGCATGTTATTTGACGGATACGATGAGATTAGTCCCACTCACGCGGGAAAGGTGACACTGATGCTTCAACATCTTCAGGCAAGTAAGGTTCAGAAGTTATGGGTGACCACACGACCTGTAATGAAGCAGAGACTGGAACAGGACTTGTCCACGTTGGCTTTCACATTACAGCCGTTCTCAGATACAGTCCAGGCAAATTTCTTGGCCAAATTCTGGAAGAAAACTTTCTCTGAAATTAATGAAATTAATTTAAGTAAATTTATTGTGAAGTTGCAACATTTGACTGCAACCAATCTCAATGACAAAGAAAGATATTTTCTGGGAATTCCTTTACAGTCACGATTGCTTGCAGAGGCTTTTGAAGATGACTTGAGAAATTATATCGAAACTGAGGAAATTGGTCTACCATTGAAGGTGGATTTAATTCAGCTTTGTAACAGATTTGTACAAAGAAAGTTTGAGATTTCTTGTGAGAAGAACAATGTAGACAAAACAAAACCTGGGTTAATACAGGATTACGAAGAATTAAGGGAAACATTTGAACAAAATCATATGTTATCAGCTTTGTTAGCCATCCTTCCGAACGCTCATGTGAAAAAGTTGCCAGGTTCAGATATCATTATTAATAGAATTACAAAATTTTCAAATCGAATTGAGGAAGGTCGCGAGAAAACCGGAATTATTAAAGAAATTGTGAATGGCAAACCAGTCTTTATACACCGGACATTCTCTGAATATTTTGCAGCTCTTTGGTTTGCCAGAAATTACGAATTTGTGAGGAACCTTCTGACAGAATTACTATTCGATCTAAATTTTCAAGTTTTAAGAAACTTTTTTGATAGAATCGTGGCTCAGGAATTCGAGTTACATGTGGCAGTTGTTAATCAAGACAAAACAGCAGTGGATACATTGTTGTTATCACAGAACATAGACGTGAATGCCAAAGATCATGGTGGAAGGACTGCCTTATTTCTTGCAGTTATGAACTACATTGACTCATACAGTGAAACGTCGTGTAATGTGACAAACCAAGTTCTTCAAACTTTGTTAAGGTACGGAGCAGATCCAAATATCAGAGATGACGTCTTGAACTGGTCCCCACTCTGCCTTGGTGACAAAATCAGAGCTTGGCCAGCCGTTGATTTGTTGTTAGGAAGCTCTGCAGATGCTGCGGACTTACTTTTCACCAAACTGAACATGTGTAATAATGCTTACGTCCAAGAAATGTTGCGAGTGGCATCTATAAATGGACTTGTGAACTTAATAGCATTTATGTTGAACAATGGCATTCCTGTTGGATACTGGATCCGCATGGGTTACGGAAGGTATAGGTGTGAAGCAACAATGTTGCACATCGCAGCGAAACACGGCCAATTGGATCTTGTGAAATATCTAGCAAAAAGCGAAGCTGATGTAGAGGCACAGGATCGTGGCCTTTACAAGAGGACACCTCTGATTTGGGCTGCTGAAGAAGGAGAGCTGGAAGTTGTGAAATTCTTGAAAGATCATGGCGCTAGTGTAACGTCATGCGATTGGTGTGGCAACACTGCATTGCTGAGAGCTGCAAAAAATGGAAAGTTTGCTGTTGTTTCTTTATTGTTGCGTGAGTCAGAGATTACAGCTGGCGACCAGTTCGGCAACAATATTCTTCACATTGCTGCCAAAACAGGGAATGTGGAGCTGGTCACTCAGTTGCTGGATGCTGGGCTGCACGTGGATTGCTACAATTACAGACAGCAGACTCCGTTGTGGCTGGCGGCGTGGTTTGGTCGTGTTCCCGTCGCGCGATTATTGCTGCAGCGAGGCGCGGATCTTAATTTGCAAGATTCCAGTGACGGCTTCACACCCCTTCACGCTGCTGCCAGTGGCGGCCACCTACAGATTGTGCAATGTCTTGTGGATCATGCTGCCAACCTTAGAATATATAGCAAATCAGGTCGAACGCCATTGCACGTAGCTATTGCATGGAAACACACAGCTGTGGCTGATTTTATTGCAAATAGCTCGAACTATTAGATACCGTATTGTTCGTCAAAAGTGATTACCGTTCTCAATGTAAATTAATCTGACAACGGCCACTTCAATAGTACAAAAATAAGCATTCTCTATGAAGTGTTACTGACAAGATCGCAACTGGCTCTATGTGTAGGGTATGTACATGGTGTTCAATTTTGGGTAGGTTACTTCCGATTCTTGTTTCTACAGTATGCAGTGTGGAATGGAAGTGGTGCAACTGTGCAGATAGAAAGGCGAAATAGAATACATTAAAATAAATACAAAACGTGCATTTTATAGTCAAATGCATGACTAATTATAAAATTATGTTGAAAATATATGTAGTTTGGCAACAGCGTATTGCCGGCTTACCTACGAACTCAGGACTGAATAGCAGCATTTCGTCCCTTAGTCACTCAAGTAAGTTATCATACCTTCTAGGCAGGATATAAGTATACGTGTTAAGGGGTTAGGTATAGCTTACTGCAGAAAAATTTTTGGAAATATTCAACACTTTTTTCCTCCATTACTGTATCTTATACAATAATGAAAATTGGTATGTGTAAAACACTGTCCTTCTGCTATATGAAAAAATATATATATATATATTTTTAAGATTCAAATTCAAAATTCAAAGTTCACTGTGCAGTGATGAAGCGTTTCCCTCATAACTCATAAACTTGTTAACTTTTTCATGTTCTCTCTCTTTTATTTTATAGCTGAAACTCATGTTTACAATATTATGCTCTTTCAACTACATTCCTTAATAGACAATATATATTTTTATTTTGTGTTACATATTTCACCATTTTTTAAATTAATTTATTTCTTATCAGACAATCTATCAAAGGTAGAGAAGTGATTTTACACAATATTGTAGATATGACATGCATAAATACACACAAAAATTTCATCACAGAATGTTGGATAGTTTTTGAGTTATGAGGGAAACGCTTCATCACTGCACAGTGAACTTGGAATTTTGAAAAAAATATATATATAAATAATTTTTTTTTAAATCGTAAAACCATGTTTATCATATAACAGAAGGGCAGTGTTTTACACATACTAATTTTTCATTATTGTACAAGATACAGTAATGGAGGAAAAAAGTGTTGACTATTTCCAAAATTGTATTCCTTGAAGCTGTACCAAACCCCTTAATCTAACCTGTCAGGGGGCAAAACAGGGTGCAATAAATGGAGATAATATTACTACCACTACTACTACTACTACTACTACTACTACTACTACTACTACTACTACTACTACTAGGGCCTACTACTACTGCTACTACTAAGTTACTACTACTGCTACTACTACTACTACTATTACTACTACTACTACTACTACTAATAATAATAATAATAATAATAATAATAATAATAATAATAATAATAATAACGATGTAATATCACTGTTTCATATAATATGTATGTAGCCTATTTTATGTAATATTTCTCTTTTTTCATGTCGTGTGTATGTATTTTGTGTAATATGTCTGTGTTTTATGTGTTGAGTAAGCATTTGTAAGTAATTTGTCTATTTAATGTCATACCTATGCATTTGTATGATATACAGGGTGATTCAAAAGTCCGGCGACATAGATAAACTCTGTTATTAGGGCAGCTAGCAAAAAAATGGGAAAAAGGGAAAGTTGTAGGAAATATGTAGGCTAGTTGTGAATCCAACGTGCTTGAATTTTCAAATTAGAATGCACCGTTGAGATTATACACTGGTACGAACCTCAAAGAGAATAGAAAATGCCCTGTTGCCACATGTTTCGTCTTTAAAGGTGGCTTTTACGTTATCGCAATCACCATAGTGTACCGGGTAAATTATTAAATAATGACAGCAGTTTTGCCAATGCAGATTCAGAAAAACCGCCATGCTAGAACGAATTTCCCCCGAATCCTTAAGCTCGCAATGTAAAGAAATGTTTCTTTGTACTGTGAAAAGTTAAATAACAATCGCTAATCTCTGCATGTCGACTATTTTTATCCGCTAAATAATAAGTTTGTAAAATCCACTAGAACTAGCGGAAATCCCATTAATTTCGCAGCGTTAGGACTGACGGATATGTCGTACTAGTGTACAGCCTCAACGATGTATTCTACGGTAAAAATTCAAGCACATTAGATTGAAAACTACCAACATATTTACAAGAAATTTCTCCTCTTTACATTTTTTGATATCTGCATTAATAACAAAGTTTCTCTATGTTGCCAGACTTTTGAATCACCCTGTATGTGTTTTTATATTATCATATGCCCTAAACGTAATGTCTGTTTCTATGAAATACTTGAGATTTTTATGTAATAAGTCTGTGTGTTATGTTTTGCGTATGTATTTTATATAATATGTCTGTGTCCCATGTATTGTGTATGTTTGTCTAAGTATTATGTCTATTTTATCTTATATCTACGTACTTCTATATAATATGTCTGTGATTTTTTATTACTTCATATAATTTAATGTAATATGTATATATTTTATATTGTAATGTCTGTCATTTTATGTCCTACGTACCGTATCTTTTTATGTAACGCGTCTATTTCACTTAGTAATATGCACAGTGTGCATTTGTAAGTAAGTTTTTAAGTATTTGTATATAATTATGTATGAATTATTACAGCCCTAATATACCCAACGGTAAAATAGGGTTCAATAAATTTGGAAATCCAATAAAATAAATATTTTTTTTAAAGCAAACGTCCATTTAATTGAAAAACTGCAAAGGAATAAATCATTCATTATCAGTTTTTGTAATGATAAAAGTAAAAATCAGAATCGTACGGATAGAACTTGTCAAGTAGTACTTCGTCTAGTCCTCTTGTTCTTGTGTTTTTCTTGTACTCCTTGAATTCCCCTTGTTCTTCCTCTATTCTCCTTGTTTTTTGTATTTCCTTTGTTCTTCGTGTATACCTCTTGTTCTTGTATTGCCTTGTACTTCTTGCATTCCCCTTGTTCGTCCTGTATTTTCCTTGTATTCCCCTTGTACTCTTAGATTTTCCATTGTTCTCCCCTATTCCCCTTGTTTTTGTATTTCCTTTGTCCTTCGTGTATACCTCTTGTTCTTGTATTGCCATTGTACTTCTTGTATTCCCCTTGTTCGTCCTGTATTTTCCTTGTATTCCCCTTGTATTCTTAGATTTTTCCATTGTTCTTCCCCTATTCCCCCTTGTTTTTGTATTTCCTTTGTTCTTCGTGTATACCTCTTGTTCTTGTATTGCCTTGTACTTCTTGTATTCCCCTTGTTCGTCCTTTATTTTCCTTGTATTCCCCTTGTACTCATAGATTTTCCATTGTTCTTCCCCTATTCCCCTTGTTTTTGTATTTCCTTTGTTCTTCGTGTATACCTCTTGTTCTTGTATTGCCCTTGTACTTCTTGTATTCCCCTTGTTCGTCCTGTATTTTCCTTGTATTCCCCTTGTACTCTTAGATTTTCCATTGTTCTTCCCCTATTCCCCTTGTTTTTGTATTTCCTTTGTTCTTCGTGTATACCTCTTGTTCCTGTATTGCCTTGTACTTCTTGTATTCCCCTTGTTCGTCCTGTAGTTTCCTTGTATTTCCCTTGTACTCTTAGATTTTCCATTGTTCTTCCCCTATTCCCCTTGTTTTTGTATTTCCTTTGTTCTTCGTGTATACCTCTTGTTCTTGTATTGCCTTGTACTTCTTGTATTCCCCTTGTTCGTCCTTTATTTTCCTTGTATTCCCCTTGTACTCTTTTAATTTCCATTGTTCTTCCCCTATTCCCCTTGTTTTTGTATTTCCTTTGTTCTTCGTATATTCCTCTTGTTCTTGTATTGCCCTTGTACTTCTTGAATTCCCCTTGTTCGTCCTTTATTTTCCTTGTATTCCCCTTGTACTCTTTGAATTTCCCTTGTTCTTCCTCTATTCCCCTTGTTTTTGTATTTCCTTTGTTTTTCGTGTATATCTCTTGTTCTTGTGTTGCCCTTGTACTTCTTGAATTCCCCTTGTTCGTCCTGTATTTTCCTTGTATTCCCCTTGTACTCTTTCAATTTCCCTTGTTCTTCCTCTATTCCCCTTGTTTTTGTATTTCCTTTGTTTTTCGTGTATATCTCTTGTTCTTGTGTTGCCCTTGTACTTCTTGAATTCCCCTTGTTCGTCCTATATATTTCCCTTGTATTCCTCTTGTAGGCTACTCCTTGGATTCCCTTCTTTTTCATATATGAGCCGCTGAGAGCAGATGTGGTGTAAGTTAAAATTGGGTAATGAGGTTGAAGTAAAAATTCTGTAAAATACAGCGCAAAGTAGCAATTAATATGTCCTTCCTGCGATCCACTAACTACTAATACTTTAAATAAATTGAATATTAAATGCTACTTTGCGCTGTATTTTGCAGAATGTTTACTTTAATCCTCATTACCCATTTTTGACTTACACCACTTCTGCTCTCAGCGGCTCATATATTGCTCTTGTTCTTGTATTCCCTTTGCATTCATTGAACTCCTCTTGTTTCTCTGCATTTCACCTTCTTTCCTTTCATTTTCCTTGTACCGTGGCACTTCACCCCATCTGTTACCTGGTATTGATGAGTTAGCTGTCATGCTAGATTTCGCCCTCTTACGCACGGGTTTGTAGCCACTTCTGCTGGAAGATAACGAATCCGTGGTTCATCTGTCTGATAAAAGATAAAAGATAATTGCGTATCGGTGTCAGAATTGAAACAGGATAGAAATTCTGGCACTGCCTGACGGTCCAAATGTGACAGGTTGGTGAGTGTGTGTTGCATTTATTTTACAGTGTTTTGTGTTACGTGCCATGTGTTTGGATTTTCTGTTTTACGATAGTTCTCTCTGTAAACTTAATGAAACACTAGTGACGTCAAAGGCACGAAAGTTACACGTATCAGCTGAGAAGAGTACAGTCTGTTGAAAGCAAATTTTATAGTGAATAGTGCATCTCCAATTTCATCCACATTCTACTGGTCTGTATGTGTTATTGATGGACAGTGTCGAATGTTTTTCACTATTGAATGCATGCCGGTACCCGATAGTTCCATTCGTTTTCGGTGAAGTTGTTTACGTAAACGAAGAACATATTTGCGTCATTATAACAATATGTAAGCTTATTTGTCTTTTATTTTTTATCACTGTTACAATTAAAGAGTTTCACTTGGTCTTAATTTACATAAATTTGTAGGTTACAGTTGTTCTGTTTCTACAGAATGAGTGGATTGTTTTCGTTTCAAGTGGTCGGGTAAATATGATGTTTTACATTTATAGGCTCTCACACAAATGTTGAATTATCTTCATATTTCTATATACGTTGAAAGATTAATGGAACGGACAAAAATTCTCTCGTATGATGACGCAGAATATCTGCATGGAATAGTAATATGCGTTACAAGAGCGGTATGTTGAAGTTTTCATGTTCGAGGAAAAGATTGAAAAAGCGAAACGTAGTTGAGCTTTTTTAATTTCCGAGAACATGAAAACAAACATACCGCTCGTGTATCGTACATTATTTTGTGCGAAGATCGTTTATTACATACCTGAAAGAGGAATTTCTAATTAGTTGCAATGAAATCTCCATCTTGGTTTCTGTTCAATGACGGCAACTTTGGAAAACAAAAATATCTATCTTCAACATTGTTGCTATTAAATGTTTTCTGTGTTTACTATATTCCAGCAGGCCGTGATATACGTCTGTCTTTTTTTTCCCCCAGTCTATAAATGCGAACTTAAAACAAACGGTAAGGTTATGTAATGATTTATTTTTCATTTTAATATTTTAATAATATTATTTATATAACATATTGCAGTAATAACATCGGCATCTGGAATCTTGTTGATTTTTTCATGGCTTCCTTAATGTTACTTGCATTACAAATGCAGTAGCTTTTGTGGTGTTGTAGAGTTTACTTAATTTTTGCAAATATTTAAAAACAATAATTAACAGTGTAATTTAGGTGAAATTGCAGTGGTAAGTTTCCAATTTATAATTATTACTATGTTAAACGTCTCTAAAAATAATAAGTTAAAAGCCTAAAGCAGTAAAATGAATATGGCGCTTAAGCGGTAAGAAGAGGGAAATTGTTATGTGTGTTACGTTGGGAATACTGAATGTGGTATTTCACACTTACCGCGTATTGGTTTTGTGCGGAAAGCAAGCAAATACGCACGATCTCGCACGAATATCATATGTACTTCGGTACATTAAAATAATATATATGATATGCGTAAATCACTTCGTGATTTAAGACGGCGCTTATTCCGTCGGATCCCGGCCAACTAGTCACTCATAACGAGTGCACCTCAGCACATGTGTGGACTTCGGTCCTAGGTTCATAGACATCTATGACGTAGTGCAGAAGGCGGCCACTAGAGGGAACCCAAGAGTTGGAACTTAAACTGAGACGATTCTGTCCGACACCGGGATGAGTATCCGGTGTGGCTTGGTGGATAAAGGATCAGCACGTAGAGCTGAAAACCCGGGTTCAAATCCTGGTGCCGGAGAGAACTTTTCTCCGTTCCATTACTCTTTCATCGTATGATGACGCAGAATATCTGCATGGAAATATCATATGTACTGCGGTACATTAAAATAATGTATATATCTATATAGCCTATATTTTATTTTATTCATTTTCATAACATGAGATGCAGGAAATAAGTAAGTCTACCTCGGAGGAGACCCAGGCCAGGGATAATAATAATAATAATAATAATAATAATAATAATAATAATAATAATAATAATAATAATAATTACATACAAAAATTGCGAAAAGACATTGGAAATTTATCCTGTGAAGAGGTGAAAAAATTCAAATATCTTGGAGCAACAGTAACAAATATAAATGACACTCGGGAGGAAATTAAACGCAGAATAAATATGGGAAATCCCTGTTATTATTCGGTTGAGAAGCTTTTGTCATCCAGCCTGCTGTCAAAAAATCTGAAAGTCAGAATTTATAAAATAATTATATTACCGGTTGTTCCTTATGGTTGTAAAACTTGGACTTTGATTTGAGAGAGGAACAGAGGTTAAGGGTGTTTGAGAAAATATTTGGGCTAAGAGGGATGAAGTTACAGGAGAATGGAGAAAGTTACACAACACAGAACTGCACCCATTGTATTCTTCACCTGACATAATTGGGAACATTAAATCCAGACGTTTGAGATGGGCAAGGCATGTAGCACGTATAGGCGAATCCAAAAATGCATATAGGGTATTAGTTGGGAGGCTGGAGGGAAAAAGACCTTTGGGGAGGCCGAGACGTAGATGGGAGGATAATATTAAAATTGATTTGAGGGATGTGGGATATGATGATAGAGAATGGATTAATCTTGCACAGGATAGGGACCGATGGCGGGCTTATGTGAGGGCGGCAATGAACCTCCGGGTTCCTTAAAAGCCGCAAGTAAGTAAGTAATGATAATTAAATATATAGGGGACGAAATGGTACACATTGAACACACAGACACGGAAAATATTGTCAATTTTTCGGAATGAAATAGAAAATAATTTATTTACTTTAGTTAATATTTTAATAATTCAAGTGGCAACACTGTGTTTGGATACACATTTTTGACTAAAACCTTTGAGACCGCAACGAGGCTTGATGGCTTAAATCGTGAAATGTTGTTGTTGATGATGATGATGATGATGATGATGATGATGATGATGATGATGATGATAAAAGAAGAAACTGAGAAATTTGTGTTTTTGTAGTCTAATACCTGCCTAACTCTGCACAGGGAAGCTTTGTTATTTTTGTTTGTTGTTTTTTTTTAAGAAATACTAATTAACTCCTAATCTGTACGTAATATTATCATCAGGTCACCAATTTATAATTGTTAGTAAACATGAAAATAAAATGGCCTTTCTCGAGCTGCTGTTCCCGTATTCTGAACTCGTTTCTATTGTTAATGTTCACAGTTTTCAAGAGAGGGCAGAATATTGAATCCATCCCGCACTTCCGATCAGAGATTACAATATGGAGCAGGAATTTGTAAGTAGACACATTTAAATTTGATGGACAAGTAGGCCTAACTAAACAAATATATTTTATATTATTTCCTACACATATCGCGATATTTTATTGTGATCCAATAGGAGCCGTGAAATATGTTGCGATCGGCTCCTTCTTCTTCTTCTTCTTTTAATACATCTTATAGTAAGCTTACTCTTTACCTCTCAAGTCTCTGTAATGAATTCTAAACCCTCTGTTAAGAGAAACATTTATGTCCAAATTGGAATTATTAAGTTATTTGGTACCATTTTCAAGATCAATAGATACAGCGTATTCATCTGACTCCGAATTACCTCCATGTTCTTGCACATAGCATATTTTATTTACCTTTCTGTCATTATTCATTCATTTGTTTATTAACTTTCTCACTTATTCTTATCCTCTTTAAACTTAAAATCACATACAGCATATACAGTCACGAAGGTCAATACGTAGTAAATATGCATCCCTAGATAGTTGCTAACCATTAGGATCGCTACTATCGCCTCATAACAGACAATGCGAAATAGTACCGGCACAGTCTATTGTTCCTAGTACCCTCAACAACTCAAGCTTCGTGACTGTATATACTAGACTGTGTTAAAACGTTAATTTCTCTTGATATTCCAGAAATCCAGGCACACTTTCTGTTACTATGGTGACATCGTTAGTTGCAGTAGGCCTTGAAATGATGTTTAAAACAAAGCAGTTTAGAATATAGCCACCCGTGATAAAACTTAACAGGAAATTTATGTGGCATTATACAGGTCTCATTATTGTTCGTAGAGTACAGAAATGGGAGTGGAGAGTACAAAAACAGAAATAGTTAATTTAACATAAGATGATTGTGAAGTAGCCTCCTAACTATGGTATTAATTCCCAAATGAATCCAGTTTTCTGCAATGACTTATTGGCTGTTTCATCTATCTTGTTTTATTACAACCATTAGGCCTAATTCACGGACACACTAAATTTTCACTTTTTTCTTTTTAAGGCTTGTATTTCATAATAATTTTTTTCTAAACATTCGATAGAAGTTGTGTAGATTTTATACAAAATTTCTTTGTAACAACCTCTTTTCATAACAATTTTTTTTCTGAATATTTCACAGGATTTGTGTAGTTAAAAAAAATAACATTTTTTTTAAATATTCCATATAAATGATACTCGGGAGGAAATTAAACATAGAATAAATATGGGAAATGCCTGTTATTATTCGGTTGAGAAGCTTTTATCATCCAGTCTGCTGTCAAAAAATCTGAAAGTTATAATTTATAAAACAGTTATATTACCGGTTGTTCTGTATGGCTGTGAAACTTGGACTCTCACTTTGAGAGAGGAACAAAGGTTAAGGATGTTTGAGAATAAGGTGCTTAGGAAAATATTTGGGGCTAAGAGGGATGAAGTTACAGGAGAATGGAGAAAGTTACACAACACAGAACTGCACGCATTGTATTCTTCACCTGACGTAATTAGAAACATTAAATCGAGACATTTGAGATGAGCAGGGCATGTAGCACGTATGGGCGAATCCAGAAATGCATATAGAGTGTTAGTTGGGAGGCCGGAGGGAAAAAGATCTTTGGGGAGGCCGAGACGTAGATGGGAGGATAACATTACAATGGATTTGAGGGAGGTGGGATATGATGATAGAGACTGGATTAATCTTGCACAGGATAGGGACCGATGGCGGGCTTATGTGAGGGCGGCAATGAACCTCCGGGTTCCTTAAAAGCCAGTAAGTAAGTAAGTGGGGTCTAAGTAATTCATGGGGTTTGTGTAGTTTTTATGCAAACATTCCAGCATAAAACTTAATAATATTACGATCCATTTTGCTTACTTTTGTCTCAGTGGTCTTAGCTCTATAATAGGAAGACATTTTTACTCCAAATTGACCCTATTATGATTTCACCTGGAATTTCGAAGGCACATCGCAAGGAAAAATATTTTTATAGATATACCTACCATGTGAGATTAAATGTGCTGTTTTCGGAAACATCACATTTCGAGGGTGAGAAATTAAGATCATTCTGAGTTAAATGAGATGTGAAGCGTCTGCTTACGGGAAAGGTGTGTCATTTTTTTATATAATATAGCTTTCTGTAGTTAGTAAATATTTTCAAGGCTATTGAAGATCCTTGCTTTTCGAAAATTATGACGTTACCAACAAAATTCTACAGGATTTATTCATTATATTTCTAAAGACTCATTCCAAGCTGCTGTTCAGATTTCACCATAACACACTGTAGATACATATAACATAGTTACTTATTACAGTATTATATTTACATAAAATAATTATTAAATGTATCTTACCATAATTTGATATTATGTTACAGGCATCCAATGCTGAAATTCCTGAAAATAATCCTCTTAACACTGAGTAAGTAATCCATGTTTTCTTTATAAATAGTTGGATGGATGGATGGATGGATGGATGGATGGATGGAGAGAGATAGTTAGAGAGACAGATAGACAGACAGACGGATAGAAGTACAGGAGAAAAACAATCAAAGTCACAGTTCTCTTAAGGGTGATGTATCTTCTAATTCGGTATATTACTGCAAATTTTATTGCGGTTCCTAATGAAGAAGTGAAAAGAATAACTGTATTCATGGCGATAAATCTTCTCCTTTACCAGTTTTGATAACAAAAAAACAAATTTTGCAGTAATGTACTGAATTAGATGACGATTTCATCTTTAAGAGAATAATTTTGACTTTGAATGTTTTTCGCCTGCACTATTCAAATAAATAAATAAATTAATGAATAAATAAATAAATAAATAAGGAAGTAAGTAAATAAATAAATAAATAAATTAATAAATAAATGAATAAAGAAATAAATAAGTAAATAAATAAATGAATAAATAAATAAATGAATAAAGAAATAAATAAGTAAATAAAGAAATGAATAAAGAAATAAATAAGTAAATAAATAAACAAATAAATAAATGAAAAGTGAGTAAATGAATAAATAAATAATTGGATAAGGAAATAAATTACTAAAGGAATAATCAAATAAACGAAAAATAAATAAAGAAATAAGTGAATAAATGAAAATTAGTAGATAAATGCATAAATAGATACATACATACATACATACATACATATCTAAATATATAAATAAAGAGATAAGGAAATAAATTAATAAGTAAATAATCAAATAGACAAACAAACAAATAGAATAATAAATGAATAAATAAATGAATGAATAAATAAATAAGTAAATAACCAAATAAGTAAATAAATGAAAATATAAGTAGATAAATTCATAAATAGATAAACAGTTAGATAGATAAGTATATAACTAGATAAAATAAATAAATAGGTAAATAGATAAATAAATTAATTAATAAATAAAAAATAAACAAATAAGTAAATAAATATATAGGTATTAAATAAGTAGATATAGAAAGGGAATAAATAAACGTACAAATAAATAAATATGTAAATAAACAGACAATTAAATAAATAAATATTTAAATAAGTAAATAAACCTGTCAATAAATATATGTATATAATATATTTATTTACTCCATTGGTGTTAAGGCCTTCAGGCCTTCTCTTCCACGCCACCATAAATGTGTACACATACAAAATTTTAGGACAGCAGCGATGAAACTAACAAATAACGTTCAACTACAAAAAAACAAGAACGTTTACAATTACAGTAACACAAAAAAGAGATAATGCAAAAACATCAGAAATTTTTAATTTTTATGCTATTAAAGAAAGCTTAAGATCAATATTAATATTATCAATCTAAATAAGCAAACGAGAAAGGGCAACTAATTACATATATTAAATATGTTTTAGTTTTTATATCTATCTAGATTTATTTCTATGCAAATAAATAAAGATGTAAAATAAATAAATTTTAAATGAATCAGATTATTTATTATAGGTCTTTTATGTTACATTTCAGAAGTTCAACCAGTGAGCATCCCAAATGTGCAGTTTTAGGAGACATCCTACAGGAGGAGCTGGAATACTACATACCTCGCGTTCTGCAAATCACCGACGTTGTGAATCGCGATATCTTATCACACTCAGCCACAGAGTCGCAAGTGACCTTCGCGATCAGCGGCTCATCGCATGGAGAACTTCAGGAGGCCGTGCCACGAAACAAAATGGTGTACACAATGGAGACGTGGCAAGATGGCAGACAGTCTGAAAACGGCAGTGTCTGCGTTGCTATAAATTCAGAAGACGATTTCCTCAAGTTGTTAAACACAACTGACAACGTTCACTGGCTCCACGACGAAAAAAATGAATTCAAATGGAAGCATTCAAAGGGAGACATGGACATTATTTGTAGGAACTTGAAAGATAGCGTTTCAGTGTACAAAGACGTGAAATCATTAACGGACATTTCTCATCGTGTGGCAATTGTTTCAGCTGAGGCCGGAATGGGAAAGTCCACGTTTCTGTCTCATCTGGCTCAAGCTACAGAAAAAATAAGTCCTCCAGTGAATATCTTTGTGTTAGATCTCACTCAACATCATGAAAAATTATCAGAGATCCAAGAAGAACTGAACGTAGTTGATTTTCTTGTTGAAACTGTCGGTGTGACACCAGAAGAAAAGGACACACTGAAATGTAAACTTCAGAAAATGGAAGACGTATGTGTGATTGTTGATGGATATAGCGAAATAGATTCGAACTTTTCAGAAAACATAATTCTCTTATTGCAAAAACTTTTAGCAACTAAACTGAGAAAATTGTGGATAGCAGTTGAACCTGAATTAAGTAAAAAACTAGAAAATTCCCTTTCTTCAATAGCTTTTACTTTTCAGCCTTTCTCAGAAGAAAACCAGACACAATTTTTAACAAAGTACTGGAAAAATGCTCTCCCTGACGTAACAGAATCTACATTAAATAGCTTTGCTGATAAACTATTACTGACAGTGAGAAGAAATCTAGTTAATGACGTAACTTTCAAATTAAATCCTCTGCAACTTAAAATTCTTGCAGTGGCAAACGAAGTACATTTAAGTAATTTTTCTGGCGAATCTACACAGCATCTACCAAATACATTCAGTGTTGTTAATATCTTCAGTGAATTTATAAACAGAAAGTTGGTAACTCTGAATAAAGACGCTACAGAATCCAGTTTCATAGCTGAGTTCCAAGAAATTTACATGACTTGCGCTTTATTGACTTTCTTATCACGTGAGGAAGTGAAGAAATTGACAGGCACTGTTCCAGATTTTGAAAAAATTAAACATTTCGTAAAAACAGCAGAAGGTCACAGGTCAATGACTGTTATTAAGAATATAGTAAAAGAGAAAGCTATTTTCGTACACGAAACTTTTGTTGGGTATTTTGCAGCTCTTTGGTTTCATAAAAATTACAAGCGTGTTAGTGATTTTTTGAGAGAGAAGCTTTTCGATCAAAAGTTTGAGATTCTGAGATATTTCTTTGATAGAGTATTATGTCAGAAATCTGAATTACATCTTGCAGTTTTGAATAGGGATGTTTCTACCGTGGAACGATATTTATCTGATGCCAAATTCGATGTGAATTTAAAGGACGAAGGTGGAAGGACAGTTCTGCATATGGCTGTTACGAACTGTGCTAGTATGTTACAAACTGACGACGTAACTATTGAGCTACTGGGGATGTTGTTAGAACACGGGGCAGATCCTTCTGTAGAAGACAAAGTCTTCCGTTGGAGACCTCTACGTTTGGCTGACAAGATAGGTGTCTCCCCTTTGGTCATCGGGTTGATTTTACAGAAACAACCAGATTTCAAGGATCTTGTAATGACAAGACACAATGTACGTGTTGAAGATTACGCACAGAAGGCATTAAGAACTATCGCCAGGAATGGATTTACACATTTCATGATATTCTTGATGAAATGTGACATAAAAGTTGGCCACGAAGTTATTTTGGAGTACAGGGGTTGCAAAACAAAAGCCACCCTCCTTCATGAAGCTGCTAGATTTGGGCAACTGAAGCTTATGAAGTTTTTATTGGATCACAAAGCTAATCCAGAAGCTCGGGACAGTAGATTTGATACAACGCCCCTCATGTGGGCAGCTGAAGCAGGTCAGCTTGGTGCAGTGAGGTTACTCATTCAAGGAGGAGCGAAAGTGTGGTCAAGGGACGAACACGGGAGTACAGCTTTGCTGAGAGCTGCGGAGAAGGGAAAGCTAGACGTTGTCAAGGTGTTGTTTATTCCCAACTTCGACATAGATATATGCGATAAATACAATGATAATTTACTGCATTACGCTGTGAGATCTGGAAATTTGTCTCTTATTACATTTGTGGTGGATGTGTTGAGACGAAGTGGAAGATCTCTGGACGCAAGGAACCACGTGCTGGAGACACCTCTTTGGTGGGCAGCAAAGAGTGGACAGGTCCTCATAGCAGAACTCCTTCTTCAGTGCGGGTCTAGTGTCAAGGTTCGAGATTCTGTGTGTGGGTACACGCCCCTCCATATTGCAGCTCGTGAAGGACATCTGTCTATCGTACAAAGCCTCCTGCAGTACGGGGCTAACGTATCTTCTCGGGATGAATTTGGAAGGACTCCAGCGGAAGTAGCGCATTGGTACAAGAAAACAAGCGTGTCAGACCTACTGCGGTCAATAGAAAGACGTCGGTTGAGAGAGAAGATCATTCAGAAAGTGTAAACAAACATTTCGACCGGGATTTGTTCCGTAAAACATTTGTATTGTCGGACCATCGGATCTGTGCCCCTTCAGTGCTATCGTCGTTCTTGGAAAAGTTAACGCCTCTACTCACCCCATTCCACCCGTTTCTCTCCCACAACGTCAAACAGCAGGCCACGAGCCTTGCCGAATAGGGATGTTGCCAAACTTCCGTCAAACAGTGTCATGTCTCTTGAATATTGCTTATAATAATGCAATTATTACTTATTTATAATTTAATTTAAGTAGGTCTAATGACGCTGATTGACTTACGATTGTTTGCAGATAATTATATTATTACAGTGGATGTTTATTGGTTAAATTGAAATTACGCAAAGTAATTTATAAGTAATTATAAGTAAGTAATTTTAATACGTAATCAATTGAAATAAAATAAGCCTCACCTGTGATCGCAGCTGCTCTTTTCGTTGCCTGATTTATAGGAAACAGATATTGACCTGTCTGTTTCTCTTCAAAATGCCATTACTCGCTTAATAATATTTCTTTCGCCACTCCGTGCTACAATATTCATGTTGAGTTGACAACACTGGACTGCAAGTGCAAATATTGTAAACTGTCCCGCAAGAAGGCTCAAAATTGTGAGTAGTGGGGGAGAGAAAGAGAGAGGGATAGAAAAGAGAGAAATAGGAATACAGGGAGAGAATGAATTGCCGAGGCTGAAAAGGAATTAAGGTTCAGTTCGCATATCTTACGGGGGCACAGATCCCATGGTCCGGCTATACTAATATTATTAGTAAGAAATAAATAATATTAACTAATAATATTATCATAATTCTGTATTCAATAAACATACTCTTATTAATTAGTAATATTAATTATTAGTTAATTAATTGATTAAATGGTGATCTTACTCGTGTTAATTATGTAAGCATGTGCGGCTTACAGCTGTTTCGGTGCTACTTGACACCATCCTCAGAGCCTACTAGCTCTCGGCGCTATCTCAAGTGCGCTGCCTGTTGTGTGGGTGCGTTCGTGTGATGAAGAGTTGTGTCAAATAGTGTGTGTGTTCTGAAATTTATCTGTGTGTTGGGAATTTGATTAGGGTATGTTTTAGTGTGTCTGTATATTTCATATTGTTCTAGTGTGTTGAGTTTGGAAAGATCTGCCTGTTTGTCCAATGTAGAAACTGTCTCAACTACTGCATGTGAGTTTGTATACGCCTGTGTGGTTGTATTTATTTGTTTGTGTTGTCGATACAAAGAACACATTAAAGCAATAACCAGAGGACACAATACATCTACATATGCCGAACACATAACTAATACTAACCACACATACAATAACATAAATACAGACATGGAAATCCTACACATACAACCCAAAAACCAAAAACTCAACACACTACAACAATATGAAATATACAGACACACCAAAACACATCCTTATCAAATTCTCAACACACAGATCAATTTCAGAACACACACACTATTTGACAGAACTCTTCATCACACGAACGTACCCACACAACAGGCAGCGAAGTTGAAATAGCGCCGAGATCTAGTAGGCTCTGAGGATGGTGTCAAGTAGCACCGAAACAGCTGTAAGCCGCACATGCTTACATAATTAACACGAGTAAGATCGCCATTTAATCAATTATTTATATTCAAGTGTTACAAGTAGTGTACGAAAGATTCAACATGGTATTAGTTAATTGTTCGAAAATATTAGTTATTATTTCTTATAATAAGTTATTAGCAAAATATATCATAAAGACCAAAGGTAATAATATTAACTCATATTATTATGCTCTTTATTATGAGTGAATATTGTCCAATAAATTCATTTATCAGTAATAAATATGAACATATTTATGTATTTATATCTGTATTTATGCTTTTTTATTTTTAATTTATTTTATATCTCATATTTATATATAGTACTGGCCAATGTTCGTCGCCGTGCCTAAATTCGTCCCTCACAGTTTTTCCCAACGAGTTAGAAAAGAGATTATAGAGTGGCCATTGCGCCGCCATGTTTGAAGAAAATTGAAAGAGCGTCCGCCATTAAAGTAAGCGCCCAAAACAAAGTGGTTGAGTGCAAGAGAAGCCTTACAGCCTTTACTCTGCCAGGTTAAATAAATCCATTATTATTATTATTATTATTATTATTATTATTATTATTATTATTATTATTGTTATTATTGTTATTATTATTGTTATTATTATTATTGTTATTATTATTATTATTGTTATTGTTATTATTATTATTATTATTATTATTATTATTATTATTATTATTATTATTATTATTATTATTATTATTATAAGTAAGGTTGGAGTCACGAAACTGTCAAAATTTCGTTTACATAAATCAGTTAGGAGCTTAGGTACAGCTTACAGCAGTAAAAGTTTTGGAAATATTGAACATTTTTTCCCTCCATTATTGTTTCTTGTACAATAATTGAGCCGCTCAGCGCAAAAGTGGTGTAAGTCAAAATTGGGTAATGAGGTTTAAAGTAAAAATTCTGTAAAATACAGCGCAAAGTAGCAATTAATATGTCCTTCGTGCTGTCCACTGACTACTAATAGTTTAAATATATTCAATTAATTAAACAGCCACCCTCGTACAATATCTTAATTCTACGCAGTTGTATTCGAACCTTTGAAGCTTCGCTGAGGACACATAATCATATTATGTAAAATTTTATGTTGTCGTTTTTGCTGTGTCGTGATTGTGTGTTTTTCAATTAGAATTCCAATTATTATTTTTTGTACTTCTGTGGTTGATTGCCTCACGTTGCCCCTTATTATTTCGTTGACCAATGTGTAGCCTGACATGTTTCCTTGATGCTCTTGAAATGTAAAATTGCCCATGTTTTCCCCTTCTGATAAGATTTAGATAAATAAATAAATAAATAAATATATATATATATATATAGCCTATTGGCTTATTTCAAATAGATTAGTGTTTTCCTTTGTGGAAGGTTCGATCCGGTGCTGTGGATTGAATTCGGCGTAGCTCAGTGGTCAGAGCGCTTGGTACGTAAAACCAAGGACTCGGGTTCGATTCCCGGCGCAGTAGCGAATTTTTCTCTTCAATATTAATTGTCAACATTACAGAGATTATTCTGTAGGACAAATTAATAAATCCATAATATTTTTGCTTCAGTAGCTAAATCTGCCGCATCGTGTGTGTCCTTCAATTATGAATCATTTTACTCAATTGTATTAACAGTTCTGGTTGTTGCAAAATATAGATTTGTTATTGTTTACGTTGGTTCTTCTTTTTGGTTCATGTCGAACAGGAATTCGTGTTTAATCAATTAATATATCGTCTTCGTTAGTGGAGAAATTGCAGAAAGATTTCTGTTTTACCGCCATTATGGCACGTATGATGTATAAATCACATGTTATTAAATGATTTAATTCATCACCTACTGTAATTTTACAATTGGTTTCTCGGCGATGATCGCCAGGTTTTTGCCTCTAAGGCAAACGCCGACGATGTTCGTCGAGCCCAGCGACGTTCGTTGACGTTCATCGCCGTAAAGAAACCATGCACATTGAAATCAACGGGACAGAATCCCAGCGAAGATCGCCAGCGATGATCGTCGGCGAAGATCGCCGTAGCCAAACCGTAGCTTTGGAGGCAAAACGTACAACAGAGTCCGTATAGGTCAGTTTCTGTCAGATGCGTTTCCAATTCACTGTGGGCTAAAGCAAGGAGATGCACTATCACCTTTACTTTTTAACTTTGCTCTAGAGTATGCCATTAGGAAAGTCCAGGATAACAGAGAGGATTTGGAATTGAACGGGTTACATCAGCTTCTTGTCTATGCGGATGACGTGAATATGTTAGGAGAAAATCCACAAACGATTAGGGAAAACACGGGAATTTTACTGGAAGCAAGTAAAGAGATGGGTTGGAAGTAAATCCCGAAAAGACAAAGTATATGATTATGTTTCGTGACGAGGATATTGTACGAAATGGAAATATAAAAATTGGAAATTTATCTTTTGAAGAGGTGGAGAATTTCAAATATCTGGGAGCAACAGTAACAAATATAAATGATACTCGGGAGGAAATTAAACACAGAATAAATATGGGAAATGCCTGTTATTATTCGGTTGAGAAACTTTTATCATCCAGTCTGCTGTCGAAAAATCTGAAAGTTAGAATTTATAAAACAGTTATATTACCGGTTGTTCTGTATGGTTGTGAAACTTCGACTCTCACTTTGAGAGAGGAACAGAGATTAAGGGTGTTTGAGAATAAGGTGCTTAGGAAAATATTTGGGGCTAAGAGGGATGAAGTTACAGGAGAATGGAGAAAGTTACACAACACAGAACTGCACGCATTGTATTCTTCACCTGACATAATTAGGAACATTAAATCCAGACGTTTGAGATGGGCAGGGCATGTAGCACGTATGGGCGAATCCAGAAATGCATATAGAGTGTTAGTTGGGAGACCGGAGGGAAAAAGACCTTTAGGAGGCCGAGACGTAGATGGGAAGATAATATTAAAATGGATCTGAGGGAGATGGGATATGATGATAGATACTGGATTAATCTTGCTCAGGATAGGGACCAATGGCGGGCTTATGTGAGGGCGGCAATGAACCTCCGGGTTCCTTAAAAGCCAGTAAGTAGGTAACTTACCCATGTACATATTAATTAATGAATGTAGGAATGATTTAATGAAGAAAAAAGTCTGCAGAAACGGAAGAAGAGGCATCAATGTAATGGATCAGTGAGTGATCGACTATAGTGTTATTTGGTTCAATGTTAATGTATAGTGCCTACAGTACAGTAGCCTGTATGAATGACATTATGCTACGCAAATATTTTTGGGCATCGGAAGGATTCCCAAATTGTAATACCGGATAGAAGCGAAGAAAACTGTGTTAATAGAAATGAGATTTTCTGCAATAATTAAGAAAGACAGAACCATTATCACACGGTGAGTGGATTGTTGTGGAACCTCTGGTCACGATAACAAGCTCTTGACTTGTGGTACCAGTCACGTGATTTATCTCTACTGATATCTTATTAATATTTATTTTAACATAAAAGTCATTACGTTATCCTATCATTAGGCCTACATTGCAACTTTATTTATTCACAATCCTTTCTCCTATTGGCTGTCTTCAAGCACCACTTGTATGATCCACTCTTCCTTGCTTGTGTAAGCTGTCTGACAGCTTTATCTGGCTGTTTGTTAACCGGTAGATAAGGCACTATATAACTCCTCAGAAGCAGGGCTGCATCACTACTCATTCTCGTTTTCAACCAAGTGGTTTTTGGTTCGAACTTCTTCACTTTTGTCTCCGTGTACAAAGTCTGTGGACGATTGTGTTCGGAATTGACCAGAACTCCGTCACTGTTGGTAGCACCGTTCTTCGTTTCGCTCAGTGTTAACATAACTTCATTTTCATTTCACAAGGTAAGTTCTGGCTGTGTAAAAACAGCTTCTTCTTCTTCTTCTTAATCACATATTATAACGACATAGAAATTGATCATACAGATTGGCAGGCTGGAATTCCTACTACTCCCATTCTGTTGGTACCAGTGGTTATTTATAAATCCACCTTAGAATCAGTAGTGGCTTCATGTAAGGTCACAAGGTCACGTGCCATTCCATTTGTAAGTGGAATTGCCTAGATTTATTTAGTTAGCATTTTTTTTATTCTGTCCCTAATGTTATTGCTCTCCGATTAGGACTGGCACTTGTAGCAATGTGGCAACAATGCCTGGTCATATTTCCAATGCGGATTCTCTTGTCAAGCTGTTTTTTTTTTCAATGCAAACGCGTATCTGTGTTGGTGTGGGCGGTGGGGAGAAAGGACAGATATTCCCTAGTCTTCGGTCAGACAGATTTTGTGACTCAAAACATGAGAAACTAAAGCTCCAGATGTAACACCATTTTCCACGCATTGGCGCCACTGTATTACACTGCACCAAATGAATTGTTTCGAGTACTCTTACCCCCCTATGTACCCCCACGATGGACTGCACAATTTTACAGCGGGAGTATTTCAACATTTGTAAGCGAATTAGTCAATTCACTCCTGGTCATAAACAGGGGCATTATTTTAATTTTTGTTTAGAGGGGGCAAGATTTTTAAGTAAGGTCTTATTAATTCGTCTCCATTTTTCTTCTGTCATAAATTATTTCCCATAACGTAAACTGTGGTAAACTTGATCGCTGGGGTAAAATTAACCATAAAAAATATAACGATTTAAGGCATATCGGATGCATTGAACATATTTTGAAATTAATTTTTTTCCAATTTCTTATGGATTTTTTTATTATTTTGTTACACAGACACGGTGGTGTCCTTTGTTAAACGTTGTTTTCTGGGTATTGAAAATGATTATCATATTAGTAGTAGTTTTTCTGATTTCTCAAAGGCTTTCGACACAGTTTCTCATGAAACTCTTTTACTTAAGCTTAAATATTATGGGTTTAATGGTCTTAGTGTAAAAATTTTAGCGTCTTATTTGAATGATAGGCATCAATCTCTTTTGGCAAATGGTAAAAGGTCACAGTATCAGGTATTAAAACATGGTGTGCCTCAAGGCTCAATTTTGGGACCTTTATTGTTTATTATTTATGTTAATGATCTTCCCGACTATATTCGGGATGGATGTTCTGAGTCTATCATGTTTGCTGATGATTTAGCCGTTAATACTATTCATAAAAATAGTGACATATTGTCTATGGAAATTGCCGATGTATCAAGTAGGGTTGTTGATTGGTGTAGTGCGAATAACCTTATGATTAATTCTAACAAAACTGTTAAATTAAACTTTGGTATTAATCGTCTTACTACTGTTAGTAATACTGCTTTTAGGTTTCTGGGCATCTTTCTTGAGCCTAGAA